>NW_017306972.1:463928-488842 GCF_000935625.1 Nanorana parkeri
GGGGGGCGGAAAAATGCACCTTCGCCTGTGTAGTCAAAAATTCTTGCACCGGCCCTGACTACAAGCAAGTTAAATCTACCAACATTTTCAAATTTATCCTATTCACATACCTCCCACTGATTAATATGACCATGTTCCTTTCTCTTTCTATAGGTATTAACCCAAATATTGTATATACCAAATTATAGTGCATTTATCAAAATGTTACATTTCCCAAGCTGATTCAGCTCTGTTTTGCTGTATGGACCTTAGCAAAAATGGATATTATCTTTATGCAGTGCTATATTTGAACCTACTGGTGTTAGCACAGCATCCTTTGGTTCAGTTACAGGGAGAAGTGCCCGGGTGCCTTGGACTTGACCTTTATATGAAGCTTCAGTATTACTGTAGCTCTTGCCAATAATGAACAGCTCATAGCATGCTCTTCATCCCATTTAGTATGTTCTATGCTAAATTAACAAATCTTAACAATAACATTGTTTTCATTAGACTTTTTAGACAGGCTGTGGACTTTGTACTTAATGCAATCTGTGTAGGCATTTTAAATTGCCTTAGTTGTTTAGCATCTTCATTCTTTACTATACTACACTGGTTTCAGGCCAGAAGCTTTTCATAGTGTATGTTTGAAATTTAGTATAAACATTGACACATATAAACCCTTATTAATTTTCGGCTGTAGTTGACACATAAAACATAAAATACCTAGAAAGTATTAATACTTACCGCTTTGTTGTCCACCGTGATGGTCATCACCAGACTGATGTCCTTGTTGGCTCTGCTGGCTCTGGCCATGTCCTCCTTTCTTAGCTCCAGACATGACTTTTCTGTGTTTTGCAAATCCTGATTCCTTCAAGAGCAGAACATTAACAAATGTAGTATTTCATCTCTGTTAGGTAAGGTCCCTTTTATACTTCTGCTAATGGATTGTGTCCCATCGGTTGTCATGGGTTTAATTCCCTGTTGAAGTTTACAAGAAAGAGTAATATCTATAATTTGATAATCATTCACCCTTGCAAGTATATGCGTGTAGTCTGAATGCAGGGTGTTTCCAAGGCTTGAGCTTTACTTAAGATGTTATAAAACACATTATGTGTGGTAGCTAAATTATTTATTGAAGAGTCATGTTTACCACTGTTTTTAACGGCCTGCCAAAGGCCAGCTTTTCGCCCTGCAATTTAAAAAAAAATGTTATTTTCATTTTTGTATTTTAAATTTAAAAAAAAATGTTTTTAACCTTTTAAAAAAAAAATGTCACTATTATTTTCTATTCTGCTCTGTATCACAGGGGGTACCAAGCAGAATAGCTGAGCCAAATGCCGCTTGGCAGCATTCAGCTATTCACTCACTGATGTTCAGCCCCTATGTGAATAGGGGCGAACGGCAGCGAGTGAGCTGCCGGAGCTATGGCTCAGCTGATCCAGGTGTTGGATCGGCTGAATCTAAGTCCTTCTGCACTTTGGCTCAGCTGAACATGCAGAGCATGTTCGGGTGATCGAATTGCAGCCGAAGGCAGCCAGTGTACGGCTGATTGCAGCTGATGTACGGCTGAAATCAGCCCTACTGAGCCAGAGTGAATAGCCGAACGGTACTTGACTCACTTCACTTCGGCAGCTTTGTGAATAACCCCCTAAGTTTCTGTGTTCATATACAGCAACTGCAAATGCCTGCTTCAGGTACACTCAGTGTGCGTTGCTGACAATAAAAAAAAAAAAAGGGCTTTAACCCCTTCATGACTGAGGCCTTTTTTTTTCATTTTTTGCACCCATGTCATATTCCACATTTTAGGCCTGAAAATGACTTAAAACCCCCAAACATTATATATTTTCTGAATGCCAAGACCCTATAGAATAAAATGGTGGTAGTTGCAAATTTTTATGTTGCGCAATATTAGCGCAACTCCTTATTAAACCCCAACATTTAGTGAAACATTAATTAAATGCCCCAAAACACAACAAAATACCAATTTTTTAATGAAATATAAAAGATGCGGTTACAATGAGTAAAACGATACCCAACATGCCCAGGTTACAAATTGCACGCCTCTGTGAAATGGCAAAAAACTGCAGTACCCCAAAAAGTCCATAGAAGACGCTTTAAAAGCCCCCACAGGTCATCAATTTAGAGATACCCCAAAATACTGGCCCTAGAATTATTGCTCTCACTCCGGCATGCGCGGCGATACCCAACATGTGTAGCGCGTTCATAGTTTTCATACGTAGGCGCACCCAACGCATGTTTACATGGCGACGCGTGTGCTCACGGGGGCGGGGGACTTTTAATTTTTTTTTTTTATTATTAGATTCATTTTATTTCATTTTAATTTTAAAAACTGTTTTTTTGGTTTTTTTTTACTTTACTTTGACTGCTATCACATGGGGGGGCTTGCAAGCCCCCCCATGTAATAGCAGATGGTGGTGACAGGTCCTCTTTAAGGTGATGCTGGGGGTCCAAAAGACCCTCAGTGTCACCTTTACACTGGAAATAAGCTATTGAAGTGCAGATCGCACTTCAATAGCTTATAGCTGGGCTGCAGGAGCCCAGAACTGACAGCCCAGGGACCGGAAGTGATGCAATCTGCATCGCTCCCGGTCCCATAGAACGGGGAGGGGATCGATGAACGGAAGTTCGTCGACCTCCTCCCCAGCTCCCCGCGGACACAAAGATCGCCGGTCCCGGGCCCGTAGGAGGGGCAACGGAGCCCGGGAAGCACGGCGGGGGTGTCCGGCGGGGGGGGGCGGCCCCTTCTTCGGGACGCAGAAGCGATCTGGCGACAGGTAAGTCGCCAGGATCGCTTCTGTTGTAAAGCCGACAGTCGGCTCTACAAGTTTAAACAGAGTCCCGGCGGCAAAAGTCGCCGGGAGTCTGTTTAAACAGCCCCGATGCTGGCGACGTACACTGTACGTCGTCAGTCACGAAGGGGTTAAATGTGTATTATACTCATCTGAGAGAGTAGATCAAACATTAAATTAAAAATAATATTCTTTGTTTAGATATTGAAATACACTCAGGGTCATTTAAAATCTAATGTTTACATTAAACCCAAAGCTACAGATCCTTAAATTAGGGAGAATAGTTTTCATCCCTGCCCCCTTGTTAAAGGAATACCAGAAGTTTATGCCCAAAGTATCCATAACATACATATAAAATATTGCAATATGTTGTAAGTGCAATACACTTATGTAATCTATAGACCCTAACGGCCTATTCATGAGGCTGTGATTTGGACCCCTTTCAAGCGATAATAAATGAAATCACCTGCACTCCATACAGCCTACAGACCTTGAGTAAGAGGATGGTGCTTGAAGTGACAAAACGGATGGTGCCGTGTCAGATACAGTCCATAATAGAAGTCACCAGCACTCAATGATATGTGCAAGAAGTAAAGCAGTTTTTATTAAATCATCACATGTGTCAAACAGCCAACGTTTCGGGGGCCACACAGGGTCCCTTCTTCTGGGCGACATAGTGACGGTTGCACATATCATCGAGTGCTGGTGACTTCTATAATGGACTGGAGAACACAGTGCTTTATGGAATTCAAGAACACAGTGCTTTATAGATGTTATTCTATTTACTCTTAGAATGTATACAGTGTCATTTTAAGTACTACACCATCAGGACAGTCAATTAGATAAATTGCTAGTGGCAATTAGTCTACCCTGGGACTATTCTGCCAATAATAACTTTTATCTAAAATATGCTCTTGCTTTGATTTTAACATTTTTCCACTTGGGAGTCCATAACATCTCATTGGCCTACATGCAGGGGTGCAACTGGATCTGGTAGTCTACTATATATGTAATACATTTTTAAGATCTACAGTATCAGTAAAGATACTATTTACTTACAGAACTAATACTATGATATTCATATGCAAATAGGACAATATAATCACATGTTTAGGTTTGAAACTGCAGATAGGATGGTTTTCTGATGTGGATCATATGGGAAATAGAAGTGTATGGAGGCAATGTTTATATCAGATTAGCTAGGATTAGGCCAAGTCACAAGACTTTATAAAGACTTGTATGCAGAACATACAAGTCTTTATTGGGCCTAAAGTAAAAGTGGAGTCTTCAGACAGTTGTCACCAAAACAGGTTACCCTATTGGAAGATTTCTCCTCACCTACTGTTCCTGTTACAACTCAGAAATGTTGGTTTTACAATTACTTTCTGTATCATTGAGGATGGTCACCGGGACTAATAGTGAGGTTGAATCTCCCAAGCAGAGATACAGACTAAAATCTGATGAAGAAAGCAATGACAGGACCACACAATAAGTCTATTGACATACAAGATTTAAAGTCTATTTATTCATAAACAGGTTGGCATAGACCGACTCATTTCAAAATGATAAACAGTGGAATGTCACACAAGCAGATGCTACTTCTTGTCAATGCGAAGCCATCCATAATGAGTCCATAATCCAGCTTTCTATGCACTTGCTGAACCTAAAGCCCCCAAAAAGCGGGCCTTTTCTGACCTCCAAAACAAGCTGGCTGTTTTGCTCAATCTCATGCTGTTTATGAATTTAAGAACTTTTTTTTTACTCCAGTAAGTTAACATTGTGGTGCTATCATTGCTTTCTTCATCAGGGGACCCTATAAGGTTCCTAGATACATGAGTGCCACCTAACCAGAGCCATTGAGCAGCTGTCAGGTTATTATTAAGACTCCTGGGCTTGATATTTGTTTTTTTCAAGTAATGTTTGTAAAGAGAATCTCCTGGCATACAGATTTTGCATATTTGTATGTTTTTGTATTTTTGGGGGATTTTACATTGTGACTAGTGATGGGCCGAACTCCCCCTTTTTCGTTTCGAATTCGAACTTTTGAACATGGAAAAAGTTTAAACTCGGACTCAGTGCAAGTCTATGGGGGTAGAACTTTGAAAATCAGTTGACCCCATTTGGAAGGCTTATTTGCAAGTTATTGGCGATAACAAATGTATGGGGATCTGGGTACTGCCCTGGGAGACAGGAATCAATGAGAAAAACGTTTAAAAAATAACATTTTTAAAGGACAAGTGATTTTAACATCACTTAAAGTGAAACAATAAAAATAAAAACATCCTTTAAATATCGTGCCTGGGGGTCCCCTTGGACTGCCTGTAAAATGGCACATCTGTACAATGTATAGAACCTGCTGCAGCAAAAATTAAAATTTTCAAGAAAAAAAAATTACATTTATTCTGACTCCGATTGTTGTATTAGCGATTTAACCCTTGCTGAGACCTCTATGCCTGGGCTGTATTAAGCAGACAATCCTTATCAGATAGCTGAACTCACCAAATACCTTTTTAGCCACAAAGGTGCTTTATTTGAATGCAGCAGGGTTACAGGAGACAAGAGGATACAGCAGATGAATAAAGAGACGGTATTTGAAGGTCGGAGATAGTAATGTTTCCAAGCATGCAATGCAGATTAGCATGTTGTGGTCATGTTACTGTCAGCCATGACACTAGACTAGTGGAGAAGAAGGGCGGTACATAACACACAAGGGGAAATACATCCTAGCTGGGAGGGAACACAGAATAATCAAAATTACCACAAGATGTCAATATATCAATTAGCCATACAATATCAATGAGCAAATGGCTTAAGGAAAATAAACTATATACATTCTCATCTCACATTAATGTGAATATTGACTATGACTATGAATTGTCATATGTTATACAACTATTGTGACAGCACAATATTTTTAAAAAAACACGGTTCCCCCTCCCAAACAACACTATACCCTTTAGTTCTGGTAGAAATGTTAGGAAGGACCCCATTTAAAAAAAGAATTAAAGTGTGGGGTTCCCTCCAAAAGTTATAAGGTCTAGTTGGAATTTTCGGACGTACCCCATGTAAAAAAACAAAAACTGTGTGGGGTTCCCCCTTAAAGTCATACCAGGCCCTTAAGGGACTGGTAGCAATTTTAAGGAGGAACCCCATCCCCAAAAATTCCATACCAGATCCTTGATCCGAGCACAGGACTGGCGACATGAAAGGGGGGAGGATGAGCGAGCGCCCCCCCCCCTCCCTGCGATAACAGGCCACATGCCCTCGGCACAGGGAGGGTGCTTTTCCAGGATCACCCCTGGAAAAGCACGTTGTCCCTATGCCGATGGGGACAAGGGCCTCTTCCCCACAAGCAATTGTTAAAAAGAGGCCAGACTTTTTTTTTTCAAATAAAGGATTTTTTCGAAAGTCAAGTTTTTGTCAAGTCTTTTATTTAACAGACCCCCCAAAAATGGATCCACAGATATAATCCAGGGTCAATCACAATGTCTAGCTTTATCCACGACGACTGGACAAAATACAAAATAAATAGAAATAATACTTTTTAAAAATGACAACCGTCGTTCAGTCAGTTTGAGACGAATACCCGCCGCATAATGGCATTTTGACCTGTTCGCCCGCTTAAAGCCTAACTGACGCTCGACTCGAATATGGAGCCCATCTCTAATTGTGACACACCACTGCTTGAAGGTGTACCATTCTTCCCAGGACTCTCCTCATGTTGTTGTTTATTTTTCTTAATCATTTTTTTCATGCTGTTCCCTCTCTTATAAGATTTTTTTTCATTTATGCTTATTACAATTCAGTTGTTTTACCCACTTCCAGTTTAGGGTGGAATGCACACTATTTTGGTGGCTCACACGTGCACACAAGCATTGAGCTCCTGCTCTTCATCTAAAATTTGGGGATATGCACAAGTAGGACTTGGCTTGTTTTATAAAAATTCCCTTTGATTAAATGTCAGTTAAAGTAAAGAAGAAAAATCTATTGGCAGGCTTTCTGTAACAGAAGTCTGCCACATTTGCTATAGAAGCCACTTGAGAATGTTTTTTCCTGTACACTGAGCTGAGCATTTGTTTTAATTGGGTGGGATCTGAACTCATTACAACTTTTTGAAAATGTTGAAAACAACTTTGTCCTTCCAAATTTTTTCTTTGTTAAAAAAGGGCCCAGGCCCCCCCCCCCCCCTGCTCACTATGCTTTCGATTACTCCATTGACCTCTTGCCAAAAATCTCTCCTCCATGCAGCTGCATTCTTTCTCCATCCCCAAAATGTAGGCCGTGTCAAAGTATATCCAGGAAAACATCAAGAAAGGCTTTATCAGAAAATCAAATTCTCTTGCAGGATCAGAGTTTTTCTTTATGCGGAAAAAAGCTGGGTCAATCCATCCAATAAAAAGATGGCGCTATTGATTGGAGGTCCCGTGATAGTTGCACAATTGTTTATCAAAATACACTAAAATAATTATTAGTACATACAAATGCAACTTAACTTCCAAAATTCACACAAAATCTAAAAGTTGGTGGATTAACAACAAAAATGTGTACATTTAAAATAGTGTCTTTTTGCAAAATTGTCAAAATTGCAGGTGCACAAAATTTTAAATCAACTAATGCCAAAAATCAGGGGGGTTGGCTTCACATTTATGCACTGTGGAAACATCTGATCCACAATGCTGAGTGCCCGGAGTGTGCTGCGTTCATGTGTGTTGAAATAAAATAGTGCAGGCAAATATTTTATCGCAACATAGCATATTAGAATACATGGCAATGCATCGCAGTACAATACACTGCTGTGCATAGTGTTGAAAGAATATAATTTTTTCAAAACAGTTTAAAAAGAAGATCAAGCACTGTGATACGTTATAACAAAGATCTGCATAGCATGTGTGTAACACACACCAGCAGGGAGGAAACAGAGGTATGGGGGAGTGCCTGGGTGGGATTGCAGAGCACTGAGAGGCAGGGGAAAGCTGGGGGGAATATCTAACCACAACATCTTCAGCTATCCCATGTTCCTGCCAGGGAAGACATTCTTAACACAATCTTCTCCTCCTACACTACATGTGCACAGCTCTCTAAACTGTCTAGACATCCTGGTGTACAATCTATCTATGATTTCCTTTCAAGCTATTATTTGTGGCCCTCTCTTGCATGTGCTTTATGTGTACAATTCAAGTCTCCCACTTTCACCTGAGCACATTTACTCCTTCCTGTGCCTTCCCAGGTGTATCTTGGCACTGTATTTCCAAGCATTTTATCTCCGTCTTCTTCCCTAAGCATGCTACAACTATCTTCTGGGTTGTGGTTGATGGATTTTCCAAACTGCGTCACCAGCAAGGTTGGGTAAAGCAAGGCACCAGACTACAGGTCAGGTGCAATACTTTGCCCAATCACGGTACAGTGCACTCTAAAGGTGCCCATACACTGCTCGATTCTCGTACGAGAATTGAGCAGTGTGAAAGAAGACGTGCGACCGGTTCTACTGTACGGTCGCACGTCTTTTGTCTAAGGAACACACTAGAAAACCAGCCGAAAATCGTACGGTTTTCGGCTGGTTTGAACGGTGCTCGGGAGACAAATGCCGAACGGGCCGGTGTGCGCATGCGCACACTGCCCATTAAGCATTGCGGTCATCGGATGCCCGCCCCTCATGAGGACGGGCTTGCGATGATCGAGAGTACGATCTGCCTGTCCAAGATGGGCAGATCGTATATTTTTTTAATCACTTTACAACCATCGCAAGACTAAGATCTTGCGATGGTTGTACAGTGTATGGCCACCTTTAGAGCCATGATTAGGCAAAGTAATGATGACTCTGCCCAATCATAGCTCACAGCTAAGTCACAGCCCCACACTATATAAGTTAATGATAGAGTTAGGTGTAGTGTAAGCTAACTGGTATCAGTGCTTTATACGGCATGTTAGTGCTATATATAGTGCTCTGTACTGTATATAGTATTATTTTCTGTGCTGTATATTCACTGTCCTTTTTTTGTGTTTGTCAGTGGCGTCACTGGTGTTCCTCCTTCTGCGTCACCAGTGTTCCCATTTTTTTCTCTTTTTTTTATTTTTGTTTGCAGCAGCAGGCTCTTTTGCTGTCTCATTGCTGTTCCCCCTTCCGTGTTGCAGGTGTTTCCCCTTGTCTGTCGCAGGTGTTCCCTTTTTCTTTTTCTTTTCATGTTTTTTCTTTTTATTTTTTTTTCATAATAAACCATTGTACAACAGTTTATAGTGCACCAAGCACCACATGCGATAAAGTATTGCACCCAAGCACCATTTTCCCATTCCACATTCTCTAATAAAATTTTATAATAAGCCTCACATCATGTCTAAAGGCCAACAATGAGACAGGTGTGTGACAGGTGCATATAATTTGACTTTTTAATGGCAGGGCCCATTCCTGCGCTCATGAAGAGTAAAAGTGCCCATACACTGCACGATTCTCGTACGAGAATCGCGGAAAATCCCAGGATCGTGCAGTGTGAATGAAGACGTGCGACCGTTTCTACTGTACGGTCGCACGTCTTTTGTCTAAGGAGCATGCTAGAAAACTCGCCGAGAATCATACAATTGTCGGCCAGTTTGTGGCATGCTCGGAGACCAATACCGAACGGGCCGGTGTGCGCAAGCGCATACTGCCCGTTCAGCATTGCAGTCATCGGAAGCCCGCCAAGATGGGCAGATCGTACAAGCTTTTAATTTGCTTACAACCATCGCACGACAAAAGTCTTGCGATGGTTGTAAGGTGTATAGGCACCTTTAGACATTCACAGAGTTGCCCCTAAGCCACTCCTGTGTTGTCTCGGCTGTGTGCTTAGGATCGTTGTCATGTTGGAAGGTGAACCTTCGGCCCAGTCTGAGGTTTGAATGATGCTCGGGAGACAAATGCCGAACAGGGCGGTGCGTGCTTGCGCACACTGCCCGTTCAGCTTTGCGGTCATCGGAAGCCAGCCCCTCAGCGGGACGGGCTTGCGATGATCGCAAGTACGATCTGCCTGTCCATGATGGGCAGATCGTACTTTTTTTAAATTACTTTACAACCATCGCAAAAATTTTTATTTTATTTTTTAAAGTGTTTTTTGCATTGATTCATGTCCCCCAGTGCAGTACACGGCCTTCAAAATGGGGACATTTTATTTTCCGAGTTAGGCATTATAGACTTTCATTGAGTTCTGAATTAGAGTTAGAACATTTTCCATGTTCGAAAGTTCGAGTTAGAAACGAACTCTGGTGTGTTCGGCCCATCACTAATTGCTATCACATAGGGGGCTAACAAGCCTCCTATGCGATAGCACAGATACAGTGATAAGTCCTTTATATGGAGACATCAGGGGTCTCTAAAACCCCTAATGTCACCTAAGGAGAATGGGAGAATGCTGATCTCTCCTCCATTTGCAGTGTCAGCGGTCCCTGTGCCAGTCCTGGGCCCTCAAGCAGAGCCCAGGATAACCAGCAGTTGCAGTGCAAGGGGGACCCGGCAGCAGAGTGGGGGCCGCATGCTTTTTGTTAGTATACAAGTGATCGGACAGCTCTTGAGCCCTCCAAATGCTTGTATGGAACAGCTGGTGATGGCTGTTTACATTAACTGCGGGATTCTGCAGGAACAAAAAAGATGTACAGTTACATCCACCCGCTGATGGGAGGTTGCCGTCCGCCCGTTTATTTACACCAGGCAGACGGCAGCCCTAGCCCCATCCTGTGGCATTACGTTAGACTTATCTTTTGCTCTCCACCTACAGTTCAATGGTCCAAACAAAAGGGTCAGTCAAAATATTGAATGATCCCTCCATGCCTTTGTTTCATCCCATCAGGATGACTGGGTTTATTTCTTACCCTGGGCAAAGTTCTAAATAACCACACCAACGACAGTAGTGGGAAATTCCCTTTTCCCAGTTTTTGACCACCACCCTTCAGTACATTTTCTTACTCCTGTCTCTTCTTTCACATCAGCTACAACAGAGATGTAAAAAACCTTTGCAGCTAAAGCCAAAACGTTTTTTTTTCGGTTTCGGATAGAGTGCAGAGAGATTATAACTCTTGCCAGGTTTTTATTGCCGTCTGTGTCCCTTTTAAGGAGATTCACCCTCTCTATTTGTCCTGGGAACTGCTACCACTGAAGTGAAAGTAAAAGTAAAAGAAAGTCCCAAATCTTGTCATTGGAACATGAATAGATGGGAAATCTTCCAATGTAGACACTAGTTCTGGTGACAGAGGTTTCCCTCACTGCCACCTGTTGTGGTTATCAGACAGGAAGTGACGGGAAATTTCCCTAATGGGACGCAGTGGACAAAAAAAAGCTAATAGGAGATATAATTCTCCCTTACTCTATCCAAAACTAAAAAAGTTTTGGTTCAGTTCTACTTTAACTCCATCTGGACAGAGGTTTCAAAACCACATCTGGCAGCTTTGAGGTAAAAAAAGACCTGCAAATTGTCATCACCACATGGGCCCTAAACTGTTGCTTTCTACCAGGCACATTTGCATTAGCGAACCCTTAATGATGTTTGCTCCTTGCTTCATTGGCCCCTTTTCCATTATCTGCCAAATTAGAGGTCCTCACATTTTTGGATTTTGAATTCCAAACAAGGCAGGTGGGAGGATCCGTTATTTGACTGAGTGGGGGGGTTATGGTCTTGAGGAGAGGTATTGGGTTCCTTCCATTGATGTCTTTGCTCCTCGTTTGGTAAAAGCCTTTCATCAAAAATTTCCCTCTAAGTTTGTCCTTAAATTACTAGGCAAATCATGTGAGTTGGG
Source organism: Nanorana parkeri (assembly GCF_000935625.1). NCBI lineage: Eukaryota > Metazoa > Chordata > Amphibia > Anura > Dicroglossidae > Nanorana > Nanorana parkeri. Next base: position 475,475 of record NW_017306972.1, read on the forward strand.
TGGTGGTGGTGGGTGTACTGTCGCATATCTTTCTCACTCCTGCAGTTCCAGGCTTTCCCTCTTCCTTGGCGAACAGCGCTTCTGGAGTTCTTGGGAGTTCTATTGGAGTCAGTGTCCTAAAATACCATCAGCTAGGCCACCTCTGAACAAGCACTCTGTCAGGGTACCATGCACAGGCGTCCTCACACCACATGTAGGTACCCACGCAGGATGACCAAATTAATATGCCCACACTGGATAGGGTTATATGCACACAGTTTATTTGTTACACAGCAAACAAAACTACAAACCCCCTCAACCCCCCACAGGTTTAGCAGTGAATTAACAAACACCACGGTTGGGACAAACACACCTACAGCCAGGGGGAACAGCAACAAGGAGGGGTAACAGGACTGCAGATAGACAGCAGGCCTCAGGATACAGGAAGAGTGGTCTGGTACAAGCCGGGTCGTTAACAGGAGGGCAGCGCGGTACAGGAACAGGATTCAAAGAGAGTGCTCGGGATAAAAAGCCGGGTCGTTAACAGGAGGGCAACAGCACAGTACAGGAACAGGATCCAAGAAGAGTGGTCGGGTAACAAGCCGCGTCGGTGATAGGTCTGCATATAGGTAGCAGGGTTCAGGAAGCAGGGTTCAGGTTAATGGGAATCAAGTCAGGTGCAGGCGACGCAATACTGAGCCAGCTTCCTGACTGCAGGGAGGGCTTAAATACCCTCCCAGGAAGTACCAGGTGATAGAATGATCACTCACAGATGGGACACACCCGCAGGTGAGTACTGGAGCTGCAGGTTCCTGACAGTTTCAGGCTGCTGGGGGTGCTCTGGATCCTGACACACTCCTATATACACTAGACCAGGAGGCAAATCCACAAGGGATATGGAGTCCCCAGGCAATGAATGCATATATAGCTGTGCCTTACGCCCTTAAATCACTCATTATCCGCAATGATTTAAATAAAAAGGTTAGATAGCCTTCTGTGCTCAGTTGTGTGAATTAGATTATAGGTAAGGCTGCCAATCCAATTGCAAACCACAAGATATTGTACTTCCTTAAAAAGTAATATCCCTAATCTCTAGACTGCAGCAGAATATCACGTATAGAAATACTGTCCATATACATTGCTGCACTCCTTACCGGATATCCCAGAGATAACGGGTGTATGTAATTACTGTGGATGGCATCGCTCTAAATACAGTAACAAATGCAAATGTCTCCAGCACGAAAATTCACGTCAATTCAAATCCATTTTATCGATAGCTGTCATGAAGACAAGCGCTTTTGGGACTGTGCAGGGTCTCCTTCATCAGGCTCAATAAGGCAATATAGGCAATGCTGCAAATCCAATTGCAAGCCACAAGATATTGTACTTCTTTAAAAAGTAATATCCCTGATGTCTAGACTGCAGCAGAACATCCTATATAAAAATACTGAACACGTGTAACACTGCATTCTGTTAATATATCCTCAAATGTCCATACTCTTTGGTGTATATTACAATCTTGTATCTCTTTAAGTGCCAATACCAAAAACATTATAGTGACATCCATGTGGCCCATGGACTACACAGTCAAAACCATCAATGGTAACAAACTAGTTGCTATACATGTTGTTGAGGCACAATATCAAATAAATGGTTTGTGTAGCGTGGTCATAGATCACATTTCTAATGGGTTGGGTAAGTGGGTTCTAAGGACCCAACATTCTCTAGTGGGCCCTATTGTCCCAGTCCAACCCTGATTCTAGAAAACTGCCTACTAAATATGACAACATCTGCAACCACTAATTTTGAGGTACTTAAATATATCTAAATTATGGACCCTGGCAGAATATATACATCAATAAAAATTCAGACAGAATCAGTGAGCATTTATAATTTATTTTATCTAATTAAATCAACACAATAAGCATTGATACATATTTATTAGAATTAAATCCCTGCTTAAAATCCCATGCGGTTTTCACTTCTTGTTTCCTCCTGATCCTGAAAGACAATGTAAAGGTGTTTTTGTAAGTAGTGGGACATAGTTGAGATTAAAGTACAATAAGCCAGTGAGTGGTATAATAATACTGTTGATAGAGATGGTAAGACTAAAACTGGAATCCTTTTTTTTAAGCCACAGCTGTTGGAAAGGTTCTATAAATCCATATGGACGTATGGCATGGTGCCACCTACAACTAATTTATGATCCACAAAACTATTTTGTTTAAAAGTTTCAATGCAAATATAACTCTGCCTGGGGCTATTTTGAGGGGGGGGGGGGAACAAGATTATTGCTCTTTTCTTTTGTTTTGTCCACCTGTTTTTTTCTTACTTAGTTTGCAATACTTGCGATTTACAAAAAGGAGAGGGCCGAGGCACTGAACGCTTTTTTCTCCTCAGTATACACTCAGGAGGGAAATGGGTTTGACACACGTGATAAAAATCCCAGTTTGACTCAAAATATACCCCAGTGGTTACCGGAAACCGGGATACAACAAAGACTTAAAATGCTCAATGCAAACAAAGCAGTGGGTCCGGACAACCTTCACCCCAAGGTACTTAAGGAATTAAGCCAGGTTATAACCAGACCATTAATCCTCATTTTTAAGGACTCCTTAATGGCTGGTAGGATCCCCAGTGATTGGCGGAGGGCTACGGTAGTCCCAATATTCAAAAAGGGGGATTGGAGCTGTTACTTATACCAACAAATCCAAATGAAGCAAACTATATGATGATAAGAGATTTTGATTTTGGTTTGCTATTTCTTTATGACAATAACACTGAATACAAATGCGCAAATAAAGAAATCAGAAAGATATAAAGATTACCTGATTTGCTACCCCCAAATCCACCTTGATCATGGGAACCACCAAAGCTACCTCCTAAATGAGAAAATGTGCATCTTTATCAGTGGCATTGGTTCCCAGACTTTTTGAATGTCATAATCACAATTAAACCAGAAATGCAAAAATATTGTTTCCTCATGGATACAGGGCCAGTTCACACCAGCCACTGTGCCAATAAGGGCCCATTGCACTGTGTACCTGTTTATTTTATAGAACTTTATTGAAATGAGTGACATGTCATTCAGTTCTACAGGCACAGCAGAGTGCAAGCCAGTTATTCTATGTTGCATCCTGCTGTGCTGAAAAAAGTACAGCATGCCATACTTTTTTCAATGCAAGGGCTTGGTCCACACCACCACATTGCATATATGTTGTGAATCGGCCATTACCAGATTTGTCACCACCATGTCCACCTTTATCCTGGCCGTGTCCAGCATCACCACTTCCTATAATGAAATTTTATTTATTTTTTTAAATTATTAAAAAGTGGTACAGGGCATGAGAGTGTATGTACAACCATCAACCAGAGTGAGCTTGATCTGTCCTAAAATGTTTCTTAGATAACAGCAATACTGAAGTGTAGGCACCTTGTTGTGTCTGCTTGTTCTTCTGCTAGTCTTTAAAGTGATATTAAAGTCAAAAGGTTTCTAAGCTATTTCAAATGCTGATTAAATCACTTACAATGAATGCTGCTCCTTGATGTTTAAAAGTTTGTTTCCAGCAGAATCAGCTGGCCCCCTGATCACTGGTCCTGACTTTGTGTTGTAGAAAGCCTCCTTTCTCAATCAGAATGCTATACACTCACCCTTGTGTGTGCTAGTAAGCTGTGTGTGCCTCCACAAACACACAGACAAAGCTACTTCAAGCTAGTAGATGAACAGTTGCTGAAGTCTGCTTTGTCCTTTGTGATCTAGGACTGTACAGACTGTACAGAGAAGCTGAGCTGAGAGACTTGGAAGCAGTTCAGAAACAGGGTTCAGAAACATGATGATTGTAAGTGTTTGGGCAAAAATGTAAAGCAGTGTTTTGCTGCTCATTGTATATTTTTATGATCTGGATTAATTATTGAATAACAGTTTGACAGTTTAATACTGCTTTAAAGCTGGCTATACACCGGTAGGTTTTTGTATGAATGTTCATATGAAAAATGTTGTCACAACATTCAATAATGCCATCAAAGACACGAATGTTCGCAATTTCATTTGATTGTAAACATTTTTAACATTTGATTTTGGAATGAATGTAGTTTCCAAAATGAAAACCACTTTCACTGTTAGTATTTTGTTCATTCAATAAATCTTCCATCCCGCTCCTTCGAGTTTTTTCATCACTGCGGTCGAAATGGATCATCGATTTAACCCCATTAGAAAGACGTCAAACAAACATTCCAAAACGGCATTCACTTTATTAACAAAGTTCTATTGGTGTATGACCGTCTTAAATAAATCTAGACTGTGGGCTCAGGCTGTATATGGAGCTTCAACTTTTTTCTAAGTATAGATCAAACTTTTGCCCCTTCGGCCCTTAAATAAACAGAAATGGAGGCAGTGATTTATATGAAAGTACTTTATATTTTTTTGAGTTTGTTGAATTTTCAGAACACAAATTAAGCAAGTGTACATAATAAATTTTTTCTTCTGCTGCACAATTATAGGAAACGTTCATTACCTGATTTGTTGGCACCATGATCTCCTTGGTCCTTGGACTGTCCAGAGCTATCTCCTAATATGGAACAGTATAATGTTAGTAATTGGGTAAGACAATAGATCTAAAAACTGCAACTATAGCAAAATCTACGGACACAGTGTATTGTAACATTTGGAGTAAAAGTGACACTATTTGATTAATTTGACAGATGAAAGCAGGCACGATACTGGTATTATGCCTTCTGTCATGAAGATTTTGTTTCTGCTTCTTGAACATTACACTAGTTTAAGATGTCCTTTTTGTTTCTCATAACAATATTAATATACTCTTGTAATGTTGCAACCCTCATTTTAGTATTCCAGAATCACTTTTAGAGAGATCACATTGTTGTGGTAATGGGCATAACTTTGGCAATGTGGCATGTCTCTTTTTCTGTAAGATCTAAGATGGCATTTGTATGTACTGATGTAAGATGTACTTGTATAGCATGGCTTTTTATTTTAAGATCTTAATTTGCATACACTTTCAAATATATAGATTAGAGACATATATCTGTGCCAGAACACCTCTGTATTGTTTGGACCCTATTCTCATGAATGGAAAAACTCCCACTGGATAGATACTTCGAAATTAAAATCTAACGGCAGGGTTACCAGAAGGTAGATCCATCCCTCCTTGTTGCCAGAACATACTAGGCAACTGTGGCCCTAACGTGTGTACCCATTACATACAAAGATCCAACCTAGCACCAATTGCTACAAGGCAAGCGTGTTAACTACTTATCTTTTTTAATAGGTGGCAACAGTGGCTTCCCTTAATGTAGATCTATTTTAGGTTTAGCAGCTTTTTCACCAGAGAATGCTGTTTCCTCTGTATATTTACAATAGTTATCGCTGGATTGTCCAATCCAATGTCAATTTCGTTTTATATATTTTTCTTTGTAACTGTACAGAAAAGTCCATTAAATAATCATTCATGATGAAAATCACTGGATCTGGGCATCGATAATCACTCAATTTTCCTTTCCCCCTACAGATTTCAACAAGTTAGTTTAGTGACCAAATTTTCCATTTCCTATTTTTAATATTTTGCAGCTTACCAGTCCTTAGATGTGGTGGCTGCATTTGTTTTCTTTTCTCCCCCCTTAAGTAAATTAAATAAATAATTACAAAAACAATATGTGATACCCAAAGACTTGCCTAATTTACCACCACCACAAGAACTCTTATCTTGCTCCCATCCAGAACCACCTCCTAGATAAGAAAAAAAAAAAGAAGGATGAACTATTTAAAGAATTTTTATCAGCAAACATAATCTCATTTATAATACAGTTATTGTTTTATCCCTATCAGCTATTACTGCAAGCATACATTTTGTAAGTTGGAAACAATAAATATATATATATAGATACACACACACATTTTATTTATTATATACCAGACACAAAAAACAATATAAATCATAATGACATTTCTGTTTGAAATGTGAAATCGGCAATTCTTTGGTTTAAGGTTATCATATAGGTTTCATACCCAGTTGATTCCCCTCTGCATATCCCAGCTAAACATTTACCTGTTTTGCCTCCGCCATGGGAACTTTGATCTTGGCCATGTCCAGATCCACCACCTTAATGAAAAAGGTGATGAAAATGAAAATGCTTCACAAGCTGAAATGAATCTTTAGACATTATATGAGCATCTCCATCTGGCTGTTTGGCTGAAGCAAGTCACAATCTAATGTCTATGGTCTATGATACATACTCTGCCTGCCACGTCTTGTTTGGGGAAATTCTGGTAGAAATAATTTATAATAAAAGGCCAATTTATTGTTGTATCCCTATAATCACTATCACTGCATGCATGCATACATTTTGTAAGTTGAACATTTTTTTTTAGGTTATTATATACGTTTTATACCCAGTTGATTCCACTCTGCATATCCCAGCTAAACATTTACCTGTTTTGCCTCCGCCATGGGAGCTTTGATCTTGGCCATGTCCAGATCCACCAGCTTAATAAAAAAGATACTGTTTACTTTATAATCTAGAGTACAGTAGGCAATTTAGATGGTTTCAGAGATAGCTGATCAAAGTCTATGCTTTACAAGCTTAAATTAATCTATAGACATTAGATGAGCATCTCTATCTGGCTGTTTTGGCTGAAGCAAGTCACGATCTAATGTCTATGGCCTACAATACATACTCTGCCTGCCACGTCTTGTTGGGGGAAATTTTGGTAAAAATAGATTATTTATAATAAAAGGTCAATGTATTGTTTTATCCCTATCAGCGCTATCACTGCATGCATGCATACATTTTGTAAATATATATATATATATACATTTTATGTATTACGGTATATGCCAGACACAAAAAATAATATAAATCATAATGACATATCTGTCTGAAATCCTCTATTCTATTTTTTACGGTTATCATATAGGTTTAATACCCAGTTGATTCCCCTTTGCATATCCCAGCTAAACATTTACCTGTTTTGCCTCCACCATGAGAACTTTGATCTTGGCCATGTCCAGATCCACTACCTTAATTAAAAAAGAGACTGTTTACTTTATAATCTAGATTAAAGTGGACAATTTACATAGTTTCAGAGATAGCTGATCAAAGTCTATGCTTTACACGCTTAAATTATTCTATAAACATTAGACGGCCATCTCCATCTGGCTGTTTTGAGTGAAGCAAGTCACGATCTAATGTCTATGGTCTACGATACATACTCTGCCTGCCAAGTCTTGTTGGGGGAAATTTTGGTAGAAATAGATCATTTAAAATAAAAGGCCAATGTATTGTTTTATCCCTATCAGCGCTATCACTAAATAATATAAATCATAATGACATATCTGTGTGAAATCCGCTATTCTATTTTTTACGGTTATCATATAGGTTTCATACTCAGTTGATTCCCCTCTGCATATCCCATCTAAACATTTACCTGTTTTGCCTCCGTCATGGGAACTTTGATCTTGGCCATGTCCAGATCCACTACCTTAATTAAAAAAGAGACTGTTTACTTTATAATCTAGATTAAAGTGGACAATTTACATAGTTTCAGAGATAGCTGATCAAAGTCTATGCTTTACACGCTTAAATTATTCTATAAACATTAGACGGCCATCTCCATCTGGCTGTTTTGAGTGAAGCAAGTCACGATCTAATGTCTATGGCCTACAATACTTACTCTGCCTGCCAAGTCTTGTTGGGGGAAATTTTGATAAAAATAGATCATATATAATAAAAGGCCAATGTATTGTTTTATACCTATCGGCTCTATCACTGCATGCATACATTTTGTAAGTTGACAACATTTTTTTTATATATATTTTGTATTACATGCCAGACAGGAAAAATAATATAAATCATAATGACATATCTGTGTGAAATTCGCTATTCTATTTTTTACAGTTATCATATAAGTTTCCTACTCAGTTGATTCTCCTCTGCATATCCCAGCTAAACATTTACCTGCTTTGCCTCCGCCATAGGAACTATGATCTTGACCATGTCCAGATCCACCACCTTAATGAAAAAGAGACTGTTACTTTATAATCTAGAGTACAGTAGACAATTTAGATGGTTTCAGAGATAGCTGATCAAAGTCTATGCTTTACAAGCTTAAATTATTCTATAGACATTAGATAGCATCTCTATTTCGCTGTTTTGGCTGAAGCAAGCCACAATCTAATATGGTCAGCAATACTTACTCTGCCTGCCAAGTCTTGTTGGGGGAAATGTTGGTGAAAATTAATAGGTAACTTTGTCTTATTGCTATTTTTAATTGCTTGCCGTCCGGACAGACTCACACGGGCGGGATGCCTTCAGCAGGCGGAATTTTTTTCCTGTTTCGGCGCCCCCCGGGCAGAAAATCTCGCCCATTCTTTATAGCCGTTGCCGGCTGTTTCACATACGACCAATCAGCGGCCCTATAGCCGCCTATCGGTTGTATGTTGCTATTTGCCCGCCCTCCGCCTGAAATGGCCCTCCCTACTGACCCCTCACCTTCAATCCCGGGATCTGCTAGCCCATCTGCAACCCGGGACCGCCTCGGGAGGGCATCAGGAGGTAAGATGGGAGGGAGATCAGCATCTTCCTCCTTGCTGATCACCCTCTATGCTGTGAATGCGGAAGTGATGTGTAATACATCACTTCCGCATTCACCTGTCAGTCATCTGGCTGCTATAGCCAGAAAAAAGAAGCTGATAAAGCAGATCTGTGCTTCATCAGCTTCTTTTGGGGTCCCCAGGTGACAGGGGTCCTAGAGACCCCAAATGTCTCCATAAAGAGGACCTGTCAGTGTGCCTTTGCTATTATATAGGGGGATTTTTATCCCCCAATGTGATGGCAATAACAATAAGTGTAAAAAATAAATTAATATAAAAAAGTGTAAAAAAATAATTCACAAACATTTAAAAAAAAAAACTTTTTGTAGAAGTCCCCCACCCTCATGTTTACGCACATATAAATGTAAATATGCGTCAGATGTACCAGCGCGCGAAAACGGCAATTGCTCTACACATGTTACATATCGCCGTGAACGTCGGCGTGAGAGCAATCATTTTTGGGCCATCAATCACTGATCACACTAAACTGATGAACTGTAAAAGCTTTTAAAGCGTTGCCTATGGCCAATTTTGGGTAATGTCGTTTTCTGAGGTTTTGCGCACGTGCGCAATATTAAGGTTTGACATGTTTGGTGTCTTTTTACTTGACATGACCCCGCCTTTTATATTTTACCAAAAAATGGGTAATAATAAATGTTTTAGAATGTAATATAGGGGAGACAGTTTTTTGTTTTTTTTTAAATTTTCTGTAATTTTTCCTTAACCTCCCTGGCGGTATGATTATGTCAGGAATTTTGTGCCAAAAGCGGTACATTGTTTTTCATGGAAATTTGTTGTTTTATATTGTAGGCCTGTAATTCTTAGTAAATCTTAGGAATAACTCACCTAAATCTGTCCAAACAAGAGTCCAGTAGACATCCCAGGTATGATAAAGTTTGAAACACGAAATTAAAAAATTATAATATAATAAATTATAAATAATGATAAGAAATTATAATATAATAAATAATTATAAAAAATTATAACATAATAATAAAAAAAAATGGTCCAGTAAATGGGAATTCTGGGAATTCTGGCGCAGCCTGATCCGTACCACAGTCAATAGAGTACCAAGTTCGCACATCACTGAGCTCGGTCGCAGAATCGTCGCTGTTTTAGGTCAAAAGTCTGGCTCTGGGTTTACCGCTCCTGGTATGGAAAATTCACCCCGAGTCAGACTCGGGATTACCGCCAGGGAGGTTAATATAGTTAATATAAAATTCATTTCAGTACAGTGTTGCATGACGGAATAAATGTCAGTCAAAGTACCGCAGCGCTAAATACTGAAAAATGGCCTGGACAGGAAGGGGGTTTAACACCCCGGACTTCAAGTGGTTAAAGATACGTTGATGCCAGAAATGTCTGCAGTTCAGCTCTTTTAACAGGCTAAACTGATGCTATTGCCCAAGGTAGCCAGTTGAATATAGGACTCTACTAGAAGATACAGATGCTTGGGGGTGGTCCAATCAGGTCTGCATTGCCCTATAGGAATATTTTTCTTTGTTAATGCTGTAAATGTTTAAAGGTTAAAAAAAAATGCAGTGCTACTTACATTCCCTCCTTCTATAAGGAGCTGGTGAAACCTTCAGTAATAATATCACACATAGGTAAATTACCCAGAAAGGGTTCTTTTATGTATTTATCCATTTTTTTAAATCAATAAATTGATGAATTTCTATGTCTGTGACTGTGGACCTATTTTAAATTAGGACTGTTGAAACATATCACATAGTAAGGGGATGATGATTACAGCCTTCCACGGTTTCAACACTTCCCCTTTCTATCCAAAACTAACAAAAAGGTTTTGGCTTTAGATATACTTTAAATTAAAGGGGTAGATTGTGGATCTAGGGAGCATAAATGTGCCCTCTTTGCGGACGACCTATTGCTGTTTCTCACTCATCCATTGATTACTTTGCCCAATGTAATGGCTTCTCTTGAGATCTTTGCGAAAGTGTCAGGGCTCCATTTAAATATAACCAAGTCTTTAGCCTTGAATATAAATCTAGCTCCAGAGTTGGTGACTAGATTGAAAAGCATGTTCTCTTTCTTATGGCCGTCGACTATGCTACCATATTTGGGGATTAATTTAACGCCCTCTTTTGATCTACTATATCAGGCGAATTACCCCTCTACTTTTAGGAAGTTAAAGGGGAACTGGAAAGGTGGTTGGCGTACAACTTATCTTGGTTTGGGAAAATGCTATCAAAATGACTCTTCTCCCTCGTCTTTTATACTTGTTCAGGGCTCTTCCTATTCCTGTCCCTAGATGTGAATTAATCAAGTTCCAATCTACCCTGCATAAATTTATATGGGGGTAAGGGTCATCGTCTACCTAGAACTACGCTTTACAGTACCAAAGAACCCGGGGGTTGGGGGTCCCGCATATACAGCATTATTATCGAGCCGCACATATAGCTCAGTTATCTGTTATATACACAGCAGAAGAGTTACCAGATTGGGTTCATATGGAATCTGAAGCAGCTACAGATTTGCCTGTAGATTTACTGAAATGGCTACCCTCTAGATTACGGCCACCTATTATGGCCCCTACCCTTTCTAACTCTCTGGCTCTTTGGGATCGAGTGAAACCCCTTGGAAACATTAGCTCACCTTATACTCCCCTGGCCCCCCTATACCAGAATCCGGCATTTATGCCTGGTATGCACCCCAAAACATTCCAATGGTGGCTGGACAAGGGACTATATAGAATTGGTCATTATCTTAAATTGGGGAGACTTCTGACTTTGGAGTATTGCAAGGAACACTTGGGCATGCCATCATCGGAGTTATACCGCTACTATCAAATCACCCACTTTTTACGTACTGCACTGGCACGAGACGATTTGGGCAGTGGCCCCAGTTTGTATGAATGATGGTGCCTCCAGTCTATTAATCAGAGAGGGGCCATCTCCTTGCTATATTCCATATTATTAGAGTCTCCCTCGAAACAGCCATATATGCTGGCCTGGGAACAGGACCTGAACAGGGTGGCTCCAGAGGAAGTATGGAGCCGTCGATCAAGGGAGACAACTCGGGGTCTACTAAATGTATCATTGCTGGAGGCCAACTTTAAAGTGTTTTCCAGGTGGTAGCCGGTGCCCTCCAGACTTGCTTGTGTGTACCCGGGAACGTCCCCCCTATGTTTTCGGGGGTGCGAGCTCGGGGGCACCATGTACCATGTGTGGTGGTCGTGTCCTCTAGTCCGTACATTCTGGGGAAAGGTTTATAATCTAATTTTCCGGGTGACGGGAATATGTGTTCCGAGAGATATGCTCTTCTTAATGATACAATACCTGGAACATCGATATACAATACACAATTGATAACATTTATCTTCCTGGCAGCTAAAATTACGGTAGCCAAAGCCTGGAAAAAGCCCAGGGTGCCTTTAAGACCAAGCTGTCCTGGATCATGATCCACGAAAAATTGGCGAGCATACTTCAGGATAAGGGCGCGCAATTTGAGCGTACGTGGGATCCTTGGCTGGTCTTTATCAACTCTACCACAATATGAGAGAGACGGAGTGATTCTGGGCCCACTTAACTATTGCTCTCCTCCCCTGCCCGCAAATTGGCCACGGAAATACAACTTAGGCTGTTTGTCAACATTAAAGATATATCCTAGGTGTATCACAATAGGGAATACTCCCCGGGCAACTAGGATAGTTTCCAGTTAAAAAGTTAGGGTGTAAAATACCGATATGAGACTGGGCTTAAGTCAACATTTTTACTAAACTGTTACTGCTGTAAATGGAAAGTGAGCCATTAAGTTCAATCGGTGTTACAATATTCAGACTAGTTCGTAGGTAATTCTTTATGCTATGTTATGCTAAGTACAAACATTAGTGGGGAGGTAAGAGAGTAATGCTGTTTTCTTTTCTTCTTTTTATATGTTGTTGTATTAGATGACCATATGTTTAAATGTTTGTAATGTCCTAATGAAAACAATAAAACTTTTGAAAGATAGATATACTTTAAAATGTTGGTATAATTAGGTATGATTTTTAATTATATATTAATGTAACATTATGTATGTTAAATAAAAAAAAAATATTTGTACAATGCAAGACCAAATTGGCATTTTGCGTATAGTAACTTTCACAAAATAGCAAATCTATTCCATCTAATTCCAGCTAATTCAAAATTATGATTGTGGTTACCTGTCTTGCCTGCTCCACCATGGCTCTGATCCTGAAGCTGTCCTGCAGCACCTCCATAGAAAACAAATACAGTCATATATGATATTTAAAATTAGGTTACTGAAAAAAAAAATGATTTTAATTTAAAAATCACCATCCTGCTGTCCTGAGTGGAAGTGACGAGAACCTTTCCAACAGTGATACCAAAAGATGTAGTTTTACTACTCAAAAAGTTAGAATCAGGTTTTTGTTGCTCATTGTGGGAAGGGTTACACCAAGACAGGGTCGATGGACCATAAAGATATGGAAGGCTTTGATGAAAAAGGGTCATCAAAGAAGTTTTATAGAAGGTAAAAATCAGAATCCAATGTATTTCAAAGGTGCACACTCTCTTTGGCAAAAAGTGGCAATAGTGTCCGATTGATTGTTCTGGCCTGCTGTTAAGATTAAAGGCAAAAGATTACCTGTGGTAAATGTTTGTAGCTGTCTGTGTCCACTTAGATGGATAGGGGAGGTAAAAGCAGATACTTGAAATTCATTCTCATTTATTTTATGTCATCATATATTGAATTCAGAAGGTGTGATGAGGTTACTAAAGGTTCAGGATCTTGGCTGCAGAATTTGGACCTGCTGCGAACC
>NW_017306972.1:488878-556034 GCF_000935625.1 Nanorana parkeri
CATTTACTGTTTAATCAATTTTACTTCATCTGGTTCAGAGATTTTTAGCTATTTTACTCTATTGCATTTTACTGAATCGAATTTGAATCTGTATTGCCGATATTGGTTAAATAGTTGTTCTGTTACCTCCGCAAGAGCTCTGATCTTGGGAATGTTGTCCGGCACCACCAGCTATTTCAGATACATAAAACATTTGTTAATGCAAGCATGTTATGGCTATAGATATTTTCATGCTGTTTATATACCTTAAATTATACTGGTCCAACTCAGATAGAAAAGTTTATATACTTTATATTATAGGGAAAATTGCAACTTACAATATTAAATAACAGAAAAATGGGCCATAAAACATAAGTAGTTAGCCACAAAATGATGTAAGCATGTGTAACGTATCAACTGGAGAACAGCTGTTGGCACATTATTTTTTTCTTATCCATAAACCACTGAAGGCTGGGGCAGAAGGCAGAGAGGGACTGAGTGCATTTAGCATATAAAAACATCATTGATATGCCTGCCTTAAAACATTTAACATGCCCACACGCAGATTGTATGGGTTCTATAAAATATTATTATTTACATTTTTCTTTACCACTTCAGCAATTTAATCATAGGAAATATAGCATAAAAATGTCAACAATGTTGCTAGGAAAATCTTCTAGTCAGGCTTAGCAACTAGAGTAGGAGAGCATGAGGGGAGCTGAGCAACACAATGGGGTTGATTTACTAACCTTATAAACACACCACGAACATGTATACACCTCTGTAGTGTGTTCCCTCCCAGCATGATCTATGGGTGGAATCTAAACACCTTTGTAGTGTGTACACACCCAGCAGGTGTGTTGTGCAAAGCCCTGCATGAATTGCAAGGTGATGTTGTGTAAATTAGCTCTATGTTGTGTTGCTTGCGTTGATGAATGCAGGAATGTAAATGCATGAGCTAACCATTTTTGTCTAAACTGTGAAGCAGCATTATATATGCATCATGTGCATGATTTTTCCATATATGGCATTAGTGGAAATATGCTTTTAGAGACTTTTTGGTTGATAAATACGTTTTGCTGTGTGAAAATCACACGCACCTGGTGCGTGCGTGCGTGTGTTAGGTTAGTAAATCACCCCCAATGAGTTGCATGGCGTTGCTGGTAATAGTCAGCAGTTTTCCAAATGCTGGACAACCAGAGCATGTACATAAGTTACACATGGTTGTATCCATTTTGCAAGGTACATGTGTTATATGGTTTAATGTTCACATTTCACTTTATAAGATTTATGACAGTTATTAAGAATAAAAGGCCAATAGCAGTTCTGTTCATAAGGAATATAAAGGTATAAAAGCTGAAGTGGTCAAAAAAAGGTTATTTCTATGCAGTTTCTTTTTCTTTACTCTCTTATGTTTAAGGTTTTGGTAACATGAGTTCCTCTGATTATACTTTAAGGTTAAGCTATTGTTAGTCAATATTAAATATTAGCTTTCTCTTCATCCCATTTAGTATGTTGTATGTTCTATGCTAAATTAACAAATCCTAACAATAACATTGTTTTCATTAGACTTTTTAGACAGGAAGTGGCCTTTGTACTTAATGTAATCTGTGTAGGCATTTTAAATTGCCTTAGTTGTTTAGCATCTTCATTCTTTACTATACTGGTTTCAGGCCAGAAGCTTTTCATAGTGTATGCTTGAAAACATAGACACATATATACCCTTATAAATTTTTGGCTGTTTTGATTAGTTGATACATAAAACATAAAATGCCTAGAAAGTATTAATACTTACAGCTTTGTTGTCCACCGTGATGGTCATCACCGGACTGATGTCCTTGTTGGCTCTGCTGGCTCTGGCCATGTCCTCCTTTCTTAGCTCCAGACATGACTTTTCTGTGTTTTGCAAAACCTGATTCCTTCAAGAGCAGTTTAACAAATGTAGTATGTCTCCTCTGTTAGAGAAGGTCCCTTTTATACTTCTGCTAATGGAGTGCGTCCCATTGGCTGTCATGGGTTTAATTCCCTGTTCAAGTTTACAAGAAAGAGTAATATCTATAATTTGATAATCATTCACCCTTGCAAGTATATGCGTGTAGTCTGAATGCAGGGTGTTTCCAAGGCTTGAGCTTTACTTAAGATGTTATAAAACACATTATGTGAGGTAGCTATATCATTTATTGAAGAGTCATGTAAACAACCGTTTTACAGTGCCTGACTTAGAACGTTATAATTTCTACTGCTGAATCTAAAATGTATTTTAGGATAATAATATAGTATATTCACATTGTAAAAATTTATGCATAACATTAACAGTATAAAAATAGAAATGTATCATTCTCTTTTATTATTTAAATGTAGATTCTTTTTTGTATTAATTTATTTATGCAACAGTAGGACCTTGAAAATATTTAATATGCATGTATTTCAAGTATAAGATTGCTTGTGACAATCATTTAAAGTAAATCTTGACCCAAACTGGATGACATTTAGGGGGTTATTCACTCAGCTGCTGAAGGCAGCCGAGTGAATAACCGAGCCGAACAACATTCGGCTATTCACTTCAGCTCAGTACGGCTGAATTCAGCCGTACATCAGCTATAATCAACATCTGGATCGGCTGAGCCAAACCTCCAGCAGTTCACTCGCTGCCGTTTGCTGAGCGCCATTCGGCTCGGCTATTCTGCTCACTACCTCTGAGGTAGCGAGCAGAATGGAAAAAAACGTTAAAGAAAAGTTGAAAAAAAAGACCCTTAAGGTCTGGAAGAGGTTTTGGGGAACCCCACCCCCAAAAATGTGGAAAAAAAGACGTGAGTTGCCCCATAAAATTTCAAACCAGACCCTTGATCTGATCAATGGCCTAGCAGGGTAGGAAAGGGTGGGATGAGTGAGCCCCCCCGCCATACCAGGCCACATGCCCCCTTGGCACTAGGAGGGTGTTTTTCCAGGGTTGCTCCTGGAAAAGCACTTTGACATCACCGCTAGCTCCGCCCAACTGTTTACTATTGGCCGGAACCTGCCAGAGTCTTTTAGCAGGTCCCGAGCAGAAAAAAACAACTGGGCGAAACAGGCCATGATGTCACAGCCTGCTCCGCCCAGTTGTTTAATGACAGATCAGCATCCCTGGGTAATTTGGGGACGCTGATCTGTCATTACAACTGAGCAGAGCGAGATGTGAGATCACGGCTGGCTCCTCCCCCAGCTGTCATTTGTGTGGAGAGCGGTTGGCCCTTTGGGTGTCACTACGGCTCAACCGAGCCGAAGCATATGCACTCAGCTGCCTTTGGCTGCTGCACGGGCTATTGTGAATAGCCTGTAGAGCAGCGGCTCAGGCCAAAGCGAGCAGAAGGATCAGCTGAAGCTACGGCTGGATCCTTCTGTTCTTCTGTGAATAACCCTCTTAGTCTGCTAAAACACTGTGTATCATAAACTATTCTAATATTGTTTTCTTTTTCATAATCACTGTTTTCATTTTTTTTATTGTACCCCATTGCTGCTGATCTCCTCCAGCCTCATTCAGCCACTTCCAGTTTCATCTGCGCTCACTCCTGCGCTGGCTGCACATTATTGCTTAAGACCAGATTACTGATAGTAACAACAGTAGAGCATGCCAGAGCAATTTGTGTTGAGACAGAAGCTTGTAGTCTCCACCAGGGGTGCATGTGTCAGGGTGACCAGTTGACAGGAGCACAACTGGTAGACCTCATAACAGAAAGTACATGAACAGCAGGGCAGGATCACCAGAAATGTTCTGAAAGCTTCAGATTTCAAAAGAATGAAAGCAACTTGTAAAATTACATAAAATGTTTAAGCTTGCATAGGATGTTAGTGTTTTGGTTTACATATACTTTAAAGCAACAGTGGCCTCAACTAAGCATTTTATGCACTGAACATCTATGCACCTAAAGATGAATGAATAAAAATTAATAAAAACCCTACCCCTGCCTCAGTCTGCAAATAAATGTGGAGAACAATACAAATAAAGAATGAATTAACATGCTGAATGTTAATATCAGTAGTTACCACATACTGTTAACACAATACACTATTTTTTTGTGACTGTGGTACTTTAAGTTGCAAACAAATGGGCATAAGCAGAGGAAATAGAACTTTACATTGTACATCCAGTGATGAATGCTTTTGTGTCTGCTGGAGGTGTCTTATTGTGTTTTAGGCCTACTTTAATCCTACATGTCACCATATTGTGCGCCTGTCTCCATTGAAGCAGTGTGCAAGGTAGACATGCAAATTTCATTTAATTTGATTGGATATTCGTCCGAATTTTGTTAAATTTTGTTAATTTTGTTAAATCTTATACTTGAAATACATGCATATTAAATATTTTCAAGGTCCTACTGTTGCATAAATAAATTAATACATCTGCATCTGAATTTCCGAATTCTAACGCATCCAAGTGCAAACAAATCTGAATGCACTTTTAACGAGAATTTGTATCTGTCCAAATTTCGTTCAAAACTAAACTAATTTTGACATGTGACTGTTCTCTGGCCAATCAGTTTTTTTTGGCTGTTGGGGGTTGCATTACAGGCACGGTCATGTGACTTCATTCCGAAGTGAAAATTCGGACAGATCTGAAATCCGAATATTGAACCGAATCAAATTTCAGATCTAAAATCAAGAAAACGAAACAAATAAAAATCCGAATGGATCCGAAACCAAACCAAACTAATTTGTCTAGGGCAAGGATTGATTGTGGAAGAGTTAAAGTGATATTAAACCTTTTGATTTCTTTTGATTTTTTTTTTCTTTTTAAGAGAAAGCCTACACTTAACATGGTTTTGCAGTTTTTCTTTATATTGCTTGGAAGTGGAGCAGTTTGTCAAACCTCTCCACTTTCCCCTCTTGTTGCGGGTGTCTCCTTAAGCTAGCCGGGTGCTGAGGAGACACCCGTGCATGTGCCCCCCTGGGCTGTGACCGCACCTGTCTGTGTGCATCCATAGACACACAGCCTGCAGCAAGCCACGCCCCCCACTCCCTCCACCACTCCGTCTGACTGACAGCAAAAGGAGCCTATGGCTCCTCTGCCCTCAGTACCCTCCCCCACTACCAGGGCGTTTGGGGAACAGCTAAACTTAGTTCAGTTTAGTGAAGCCACATAAAAGCACCCTTTTCCTACTGTACATTAGGTGAAGCTCTACTGACTTCCATTGTCCAATCATGTGCAAGCATGTTTTGTACGTGCATACTGTTTTGTTTTGTTTTTTTAATATTCCTTGCACACGATTGGGTATTCTTTGTGGAGTAATTTTTACCTCATTCACCAAGCTAAGTGAAACTTGCCCTGCAAAGTGCAAATTCCTTTGAAAACTGCCTATTTGCCTTTTAGGAAATCAACCTCTAAATGTCTATGGATCTACACCCCTTCATGACCTGTGACTGGACAATCCCGTCATGAAGTCTGAAGCGGTTATACAGACCCCGCCGTGAGTCTGTTCCGTTTTGTAGAGCAGCTTTACTGCAGAAGCTTCTGCGATACGGTAACGCGACCGTCATGAAGTCTGAAGGGGTTATACAGACTCCGCCGTGAGTCTGTTCCGTTTTGGAGAGAAGCTTTACAGCAGAAGCGATTCTGGCAACTCAGCGGCCACCAGATCGCTCCTGCGATCCGGCACTTCAATAGCTTATTTAGAGTGTAAAGGTGACACTAGGGATCTTTTGGACCCCAAGCATCACCTTAAAGAGTACCTGTCACTGCCATTATGCTATCACATGGGGGCTTTGTAAGCCCCCCTATGTGATAGCAAGTAAAGTTAAAAAAAGTTTTAAAAATAAATTAAATGTATTTAATTTGCGCTACACATGTTGGGTATGGCCGCGCATGCCAGAGTGAGAGCAATAATTCTAGGGCCAAAATGTACACGTATCTCTAAACTGATGACCTGTGGGGGCTTTTAAAGCGTTGTGTATGGACTTTTTGGGGTACTGAATTCTGTTGCAGTTTCACGGACGCACACAATTTTTACCCTGGGCATGTTGGGTATCTATTTGTTGTAACCTTATCTGTTATATTTTTGGGGAAAAACGGTTTTATATTGTGTTTTGGGGCACTAAATTGAACAGAAGAGCATTTTCACTAAATTTTTGGGTTTCTTAATAAGTTGCGCTAATGTCGTGCAACATAAAAATCTGCAACTGCAATATTATTGTATAGGGTCATGGCTTTCAGAAAATATATAATATTTGTTTGTTTTTTACTTTGGGGTTTTTAAGTAATTTTCAGGCCTAAAATGTGGATTATAACATGGGTGCAAAAAATGAATGGACACATAAAGGCACAGGAATAAAGCACAGCTTCTCCACAGCTTTAGCAGGGGAAAGACAGCCAGGTGCTCGCTGGCAAGAGTGTATCCTCGCTCCAGCCAAACAGGTATATAGTAAAGGAAGAATCTGGCCACACTCCGTTCCGCGCTGAATCCAGACCAGAATTGGGTGAAACATGTTAGAGGCAGCAGACTTCAGCAGGCCACTGCCAAATTTTCAATAAAATGATTCAGTGTGGAACGGAGTGTGGCCAGATTCTTCCTTTTACTATATACCTGTTTGGCTGGAGCGAGGATACACTCTTGCCAGCGAGCACCTGGTTGTCTTTCCCCTGCTAAAGTTGTGGAGAAGCTGTGCTTTATTCCTGTGCCTTTATGTGTCCATCAGGTTAGGCTTAAATGGAAGGGAAGGATTTAGTATTGAGGGAGTGGAGCTTACTAATACTATTCAAAGGTATCTTAAAATTAACTGTTGCCTACTGTACATACTTGCCTCCTTTACAGCATCACAGCAGGGGAACTGCAATGTGTTGATGTCTTAATGTGACGTCTTTGCAATTCTTTAGCAGTAAAGTAATGAACACAGAGAAGAATAAGTCTTCAAAGCATAACTCAGGGTAAAGCTGGCCATGCATTGATCTATTTGTTTAATTCAACCTGCGGGCGCGATTCCTCCATCAACAGTGACAGCATGTTGATTGAGGAAAAGCTGCTGTTTTCAGGAATCGCCGGCACCTGTCAGAATACCCAACCAGAGCGGGCAGCTCATTGGATGCCAGCTCTAAACGATCTAAGACTTTCAGACCAGCTGCTTCCATCAGCTGATGGAGGGATGCCGATCGAAAGGGTGCCGACAGAGGCACACACTGTGAGCATTTTGGCCGTTTTTTGAGGAACAGTGTATGTGCACCTTCAGCTTCATTTTCTATACTAACCATCGGATATTGACCACCAGGATTTGCTGATTTGTAGAATCCATTATTCCTTCTATCTACACAATACTTTATTTGCAAAACCACCGAAGTTTGGTGCTTTGCCATTTTGTTTTTTTTACACCCCGGTCAAGAGCTAAAATACCCTTTGCTTGCTGTGTTCAGCAGAAAAGGACTTCTGTGGCTCTGCGCATTTGGTTGACACCTCTCCCTGCTGTGTCAGTCTACAGGTATTCACCCTATAATGATTACTTATTTTAGAAGCTGCCTTATACATTCAACTCTCAGTTATACGGTATTCAACTATCCAGAACTCTCATCTAACCAGAAAAAAAAATCCCCTATGTACTCACTGTTTTGCTCATCTGCGGCATGTATTATCCTGAAAATGATTGTGTCTATTTGCCTTAATTTGCTTTTGATTACTGCATTTCAATAGTAATATGAAGTCAATACAGAGTTTGTTATAATAAGGTATAGTATAGTTTGTGGTATGGCATTAGTTAGACTTATTTTTAATAGTAACTCTCAAGCAACCAGAAACTACATTTATCCGGGATCTACCAATCCCTGTAGATGCCGGATAAGGGGTAGTTTACTGTAGTATTATTATTACGGAGACACCAGAGCAAGAATTGAGGGATAAAACTGTCCAATAAGGACACATAAAGAAATTAAGATCTACAAAAACATTTGATTAGTGTAGGAGGACAGACTACACCTTGGTTGTTGAATAATGTGAAACCCCTAATACCACTGATGCCATAAGTCTGCTGCAGTTAGCCTTCTCACTTCTCTATTACTTACTACTATTGTTGTAACATTATACCTTTCTTTAAAGCCAGGGTGTGTGCAGTAAGCTGAGCGCAGACATAAGATGAGCACTGACACCCAGATCAGACAACAGTTTTGTGTTTATAGAGCAAGCAGACATAGCTATCCGACTGACATCCAGGGGGAATTATTGATTAGATAGGTTTGCAAAGCTTATTATTCCTACATAAATAGGCAGGTGCTGGAAGTGTCTTTTCCTGGCTAAAGTTTTTAGCTTGATAGCAGTTTAATTGTGCCTTCATGTCAGACTACCCTCTAAAGCAGGGATAGGCAAACTCCGGCCCTCCAGCTGTGGTGTAACTACAAATCCCTTTAGGAATTGAAAGACTTTAACAGCCATAGACATGTCTCTCAGAGGAAGATGCATAATGGGATTTGTAGTTTCACCACAACTGGAGGGTTGGCGTATGTCTAACCCTGGTTTAAAGTGTTGTCATAAGTCTGCATGCCACTGCATTAACTGCACACTTCCAAGCTTCGCTATACTGATGCTATAAATTTATTTTAATGGAGAGGATAAGGCAGATAGCACAGAAGAAGCGGCCAGCACTGGCTAATATGTGGAACAGTTATGATGGTAACTCTTCCAGTCTAATCTCTTGTTCCCTCTTCGCCAAGAGCTGTTGACTGGCAGTGTTTGCATGGACCTATGAGATCCTTATCAGGTGAGAACCATAATAGCTATAGCAGGCCTCTCATGTCTATGCATACCATTTAGGCATAAATACGGTGAAGTAAGCATTCATGTTTGATGTTTCAGGTTGCATTACTGCTTAACAGTTTAGAAATCAGAGAGAATAGATGTATCTTAAGCAGTTTTTTTAAATCTGTTTGTGAGCAGTAGAGACAAGTGTTTTGATAGCAGCCATAAGCAAGTTGGAATCTAATAGCTACTAAGGGGATTGTTCCATATTACAGGCTTACAGAAAACCTTGTGAGGGCAATGTTTTAGAGCGAAAAACCTAATAGTTTGTGGGTATGGTATGGTGTCAAAATCGAGAAAGACATTTATATTTTGTCATAATCTGAATGTTTTTAATATTATGGCATAACAAGATTGATATTACTACTATGTCATCGTGGGACTGCCGTGACACTTGTTACAAATGTATGGTGTGTTCAGAAATGTAGGGCTATTGTATCTTAACGTGGATTTCACTGATGTACTTTAATTTAGGTTGCAGAACTCAATGTCCATCCATTATGGTATCATGTATGCCATCTGTGAAACATGCGACTACATGAACCAGTTTTTCTGGCATATGTAGCATCGGTTTTTGTGAGTCTGTGAAGAAAATTGTTGAAACAGAGTGTGCAGGTATATTGCTAGGTAATTGAAACAAATATTAATCAAAAGAATATAATGCTAAATCAAATATGTTTTATTCAGATTAACAGCATTATAGATACAATGGGAAAAATTTTACATTAACCGTAAATAATGATACATAATACAGTTTTACAAATAGTTGTGTAGGCATTTAATTTCACATGTTTTAGGAAAATTATTTCTTGGCTCCACCGCAACTACCACCTTTCACTCCACCAGCATTTCCTCCAGTGCCTCCAACAGTAACTCCTCCACCTATCCCTTTCCCACTGTCTTGCTGGCATTGGTCAACCCCAACTAAAGAAGAAAAAAGTATACAAAGTATTAAAGATGTGTGCAGGAATACAAGTTAGATGTTATTAGGTATGTTACAAAACATGTTTATCAAAGAAGTACAGTGCTAAATCAGATATGTCATGCATCCAGGTTCAGTCAGGTAGTAGTTTGGTGAACACTGTTAGAAATGTTGAGAATCTGAACTTTGCCACGAATTGCATTGAAGAGGATAGGGAGTGAATCTTGTTAGCATATTCTGGTTGTTTGTAGGGCTAGTAGGCAAGTATTTTCAAAACGAGGCATTGGAAACTGGTCATGGCCATAAGGGACCTCTCCAATGCTAATTAAAAAAAAAAAAAAAACGTCCAGCAGGAACAGGGTGCTTTTCATGTCAGTGTGAGGGTGACATGGAAATTAAGCAATTACAAGTGTGGGGGGATGCTTTAAAGCTGTACCTGATGTTTTGGGGAACAGCAGAATTCTGCCAGACAACCTCAGCAACTGCATATTTTGGCTGTGAAATCGCTTTTTTTCTTTTCTTAAAAAAGTAGCTTTGCTTGCATGCAGCAGCAGCACTTCAGTTTTGCTCAGTCAACAATACAGACTTTCTTCAGGTAGTATTAGTAGCAGCCACATATTTATTTAAAAAAAGCAGTAGTACATCAGCTTTGCCCAGCAGATAAAAAATGGCCTGCAGTTCCCTGAGGCTTTCCCTGTTCTTTCTGATAGAAAAACTGTCCTGCCACTGGCCAATTTCTATTAAAGTCTCAGATACAAATGTGTAAAAAGTGGGCAGCAGCAGGATTGTTTGTCAGGTTGAATAGGCTAATATGCAGACTCAATGGGGCCGGGGTGCAGTGCGTATTGCACACTGTTTTTGTACACAGTTTGTTTTTTTCAATGATGCTCCAAAAACAAATGGTCAACATAAGTGAATTCTGTGCTCTGAGTATCCCAAACCTAAAAAAGTCTTATCAGAACAAAATGTAATAACATTTTATAGTCCACAAAAGAAATGAACAAACCCAAATTACTACCCCTTAAAACAAAAGCCCAGTTCTGAAAAAGGAAATCCTTACAGAAAAAAAACCTCATCCTTAACTTTAATCAGATAAATCATTTACCATAGATGCATTGAGGAAGTAGAAACTTCTGTGACTTTGTACAGATATAAAGACAGATGTTTGGGCATTTAATGTCACATATTTTAGAGGGTTTATTTATTTAGTGGCTTTTTTTATTAACTTGTGCTCCACCACCAAATCCACCACCTGTATGTTGGCATGGATCAACATCTAAAGAATGATAGAGCACACTAATTATCAAATTTGTTTAAAAAAAATGTTATGCCTATTAAAAGAAACCCTTGCTAAATCGAATATGCTTTAATGAGGTTAACGGCTATATCTATACAGTGAGACATATGTAACGTAAATGATAAAAATAGTTTCTAGTTTAGATTTACAAACTGTTGTTAAGGCATTTAATTTCACATAATTTAAATAACTTATTTGGGCTTCTTATGATATTGATTTCTATCAGTACCTTGCCCTCCATATCCTCCGCCAGTTCCAATAGAAACTCCACCGGAAAGTTGGCATGGGTCAACAATGCCTAAGAATGACATTACAAAAGTTATTGTACAAAAATGCAAGTCATAGGAAGTGTCTTAAAAATATGATGATTGTTTAGAGAATACCATGCTACATCACATATGATGTAGCATGATGATTAACAGCAGTACAGTGAGACACCTGTAATTGTAAATAATGATTCATTGAATAGATTTACAAACAGTGGTTTAAGCATTTCAGTTCACATATTTTTATGGGGTTTGCTATGGTTTCTCAATTTCTTGGCTCTATTACAGTAATCAGTACCTTGTGCTCCGCTGCCAAATCCTCCAGCTATTCCTCCAGCACCACCTCCAGATTGTTGGCATGGGTCAACACCAACTAAAGAATGACAAAGTAAACAAATTATTAAATCATTCTTACACTTTGCTGCAATCATTTTGTATAATAAATGTAACCAATATTTAACCCATTTCATTTTGGGGATTCTGTATTGGTACCATATGGAGTGGTGTTAAATAAGAAATGTGTGTGTGGGGAGTAGTCTCTCCAACAAGGATGCAGACAATAATACAAGCTTTGTATTAGAGTGGAAAGTGTTAGGACTTCTGTCACGTTTTTATTGCTAAACAGCAGATTTAAGATTGGACTGCCATACCATAGATAATGGCACTGTTCTGTTTTTATTCCAATATAGGTTCAGATAGAAGGAGATACAACATTTTTGGGGCCTAAAAACAACACCATCAGGGCTTGAAAAGGAGGACCTGGTATATGGACCGCATTGAGGATAAAATGTTGTTACCAGTGTGCCATCAGCCAATGCTGCTAAACCAGTTGCTGACAAGGTCTGTGTGTGATATTACACTATTACCCTCAGTTTAGTCAATATACACTGCTGCCTATCTCAAGTTCTGATAAATGGGGGAATTTTTAGGCCCCCAAGACACATGGATTCCCCTTTTTTGATCTTCTATCTGAACCTATACTGGAATAAAATTGTATCTAAACTATTAAATGCAATGTGGTGCTTAATAGTTAAATCTTATGTTGTGCACTATAAACCAAGAAAACTGGGAATTCCCTGGGATGTAGAAGCTGCCATACCCCAGTAATTAGACAACCTATACACTTTCCTAATTTTATATTGCTGTCTGACAGATTTTCCCTTTACTGTATTGTTACTGGCACACAAAATAAGGGAAATCTCCCTTGGGGGGTTACAGACAGTAGTATAACCAACACTACCCCCCTCATCCCCCCCAGAAAAAAAAAAACAATTAATATCATTAAAGTTAAGCTTAAAAATTTAATTTAAAGAAAAAAGTAGAAACACCGCCCAAAAATTTTTTAAGTCTCTCCGTACATGCACATACTAATGCTTGTGCAAAAACGATGATTGTGCCACATGTTAAGTATGGTTTCTAGGGCCATTACCTGTAAACCAATGACCTATAGAGACGTTTAAATTTTCGCCTATAGGCAATTTTGTGTACCGTCGTTTTTTGCCATTTCACAGGCACACACAATTTTGAAGCTGAACATGGTTTAAGTAGTTTTCAGGTTTAAAAAGGGCATTTTAAGGTGTACAAAAAGCACAAAATGGTTCTGGCTATGAAAGGCTTAAAGCATATCTGAAACCAAGAGCAAAAATGTAATATATTTCAGCTTACTGGGTCTTAGATGTGGTGGCTGCATTAGGTTTTTTTTCTCAGGTTTTGCTCCTTTAGTTTCACCTGGTAATCCTGCCAATAACACATTTTCCTAATGGGGGGCAATGCTCACTCAGTTCACTTGTATCTAGGAAGGAGCATGGTTCTCACAATAGGACAACAATTGTTAGGACTGCATAATATTTCTCCCACACCTCATCTCAATTAACATAATCTGAAGGTGTTCCATAGTTCACAAAGGTGAACTGGAAACATTGCTAATTGATAAGAGTGCAGTATTATTATTAATATTATTATACAGGATTTATATAGTGCCAACAGTGTGCGCAGCACTTTACAATATAAGGAAGACATTACAATCACAATACAATTCAAGACAAGATTTGATACTGATATCAAAGTGCAAAGTTGCCAAATTTTAATTTGTGACCACTTGAAACCTGGTGTAGTTTAAAATGTGTCATTCTTACCTCCACATGGCTGTGGGATGACCTGGCATGGCTGAACTGGTGTAGCTGGAGGTTATAGAAAAAAATTAAAGCTTTAATAAATTTGAAACAAAAAATGTATGTATATATACAGTGTATGTGTGTGTATAGATAAGAGAGATAGACAGATAGATAGTTTGAGATACTTCAAGTTGCTACTTATATTGACACTTCATATACTAATATCTTGCAAAATTTGAGCAAAAATTGATGATTTTTGATTTTTAAAATGCAAGCAGTGATTTTTTTTACCATACATTATTATTGCCTTCTTACATATAAAATAGTCAACCTGTATATGATTTTGTGATTTTACAGTTGGATTTCATAACATTTTATGTAACCTACTTGTTGATCAGATCTCTACATTTCCTTTGAGCAAGATGTACAAAGTCTGAAAATCAACAGTTGGACTTATTATCATCCCTTATACACAAGATATTAATGAAGAATGCACACTCTCCTTGTGCATATGCATTTCAGTGCATGATAACTTGGTAGCGATTTTCATATATTAATTTAGTGTAATGCTGAATAACCAAAATTATTATTGTGCTTTGCTCTAATCTTTTACACAGGCACACAGATAATTGTCAGAAATGGTTAGAATTGCCTATGCCAAAGTTCATTTGAATATCAGTGTTACTGAAACAAGTTGGCAATGGGCATCTGTAATAACCTGAAATCCAACGTGCGCCCTTAACATAGGGCAGATTTGCCTTCATGAAATAGCTTGATTTATAAGTTACTTATATTTTCTCCCTGTTGTAGGAAATGTGGCAGGCTGTGTAAGGGCATCCTGTCTCTTGCCTGAATTTAGTTTTGATATCAGACATTCTAAAATCTGTCATATAACAAAGGTGCTGTCAAGAAAACATTACATAAAATAAATTGCTTTGTTATTTTGACAGTTTAAACCTCATCCAAAAGACCTCACAACATTTCAGTTACCAGCCCTGCACTCAGGCAGAAGACAAGTCGGCCTTCATGGGGCCTTAGGCTGGGTTCACACCTAGGCGGATTGAATATGCACGTTTTTCGCGGAAAACGCGCCTTTCCGAGGGATACTTGGCTGTATCCCAATGGAACTGCCGACCAAAACGCCCCAAAGAAGTACATGTACTTCTTTGGGCGTAGGGCGGTTTCCCGCATGTTCGTACTCGCGGAAAACCGCCCAGATGGGAACCATGCACATTGAAAATAATGGCATTTCCCTGTTTGAGCATTTTTCCGCGAGTACGAAAGCGCGGAAAAACGCCTAGGTGTGAACCCAGCCTTACAGTCTAACACTGAGCTTACAATTGTGCTCTGGCATGTAGATCATATTGTTCAATAACAACACATACAGTACATCTGTCCCTCAGGGTTATGATTGTTCTAGTAGCTCAAGTGTAAGGCTTTCGATTCTCACAAATTCTCATTCCTGACTGGTTTCTTTACAAGTCCAGTGTGTAGTTTCACAAAATCTATTCCTCCTAACAGTTAAAATTCAGTCTATTGGAATGTATTTTTTCGAATAGTATACAACTTAGTCAAAACAATGTTTTTAGAGTAATTCACAACATTTAAATTTGTTACTTGAGTCACATTTTAAAATTGTTTGTTTAAACAGTTTTACTAACAATTAGGTATGGCTGAATAATTGTCAAGCATTTTCTTTACCAAGACTGATAATTGTGTCCCTTTTCTGGTTGTTTGACTATTATCAATGTGAATGCAGAACATTTGCTGCAAAACTTAACACATTCTACTTACAATCATATGCTATACTTACTGCCGCAGTCTTTTGCTTGAACTGAACCTCCACCACAGATACCACCACCACCACCAGCACCACCGCTGCTTCCGCCTGTTACTTTTCCTCCTTTAGCAGACATAACTTCAGATTGAGCTTTGTGAGGGTGTGGGTAAAATGCTTGCTTCTCTTTTTGACACCTTCCTTTTATACAAAATGTTCTTTACTTTTTTTTTTTCTTTTTTCAGTTTTTGCAATGTACTTACTAAAACCTATTTAATTAGATGCTTGCATATCAAATAAATTTTTATTTCTTGTTTATTTTAAATCTAGGGATGGGTGCATCTCATTAGTATTTTATTTTGTTCTGGCCATAGTAATCCAATTGTTTGACATTTCTTCAAATCAATACAGTGACTCATTTCAACACTAATGCATCAATCATTGCCAAAGTAACATGATTAAGAGATAATTAGCAATAACACTAAATTAACCCTTTGTACTATTCATAGAAGCAGAATTAAAAATATCTTTCCTATATGTTATATACATGTCATATTTTTAACACAACATTTGAAGCTAATAAAAGTAATTCTTGCAATTCTTTAAACTCTTGTCAGTATTGCTACCTGCTATATAGTCTTTATTACAAGCTTCTCAAAAATCATAATCTATAAAGGTTATTAAAGCTATCCAAAACTATTTTCTTTTACATTTATCATAAATATCAGATGAACGAGATTAAGTTGTAGGATAGAACTGCACAGTCTAAAGACCTGTAATTATGTATATGTGTGTTGAATTAGAGAATTCCACAGAACAAATCCCTAAACCCATCATGCTTTGCTTTTTCCTAATTCTTTTGAGCTTTGGCATAATAGTTGACAGCAATGCATACAGCTCAGCTGTCAGGGTATAAAGCCCTGCATTCCACTAATTTCATGCTATACTACTATTTTCCTTTCAGCCTCTGTTTTATAAAAAAGGATGACATGATGAGTGACTTGGAGTAGAAGAGTAGACTACACAAGACCTAATATTTTCTTTAGGTGGGATGGATATTGCTGGCAGATAAAATGGTATCTACTCAACTGAGTGATTTGTATATTCACCTGCACTTAATTCACACTTTATAGTTTCCATGTACTGTATACTTTAACCACTTAAAGACTGGTGTCTTAAAGCCCCTACCTATCCAGGCCATTTTTCAGTATTTAATGCTGTGGTTCTTTTACATTTATTCAGTCATTCAATACTGTACTGAATTTTATATCATTTTGAGACAGAGCTTTATTTCTAAGAAAGAAAAAAAGTTAAAAAAAAAATGTTTTCCCTAAGTTATGATATGAAACATTTATTATTACCCAATTTTCTGGTAAAATATAAAAGACGGGGTCACATTGGATAGATGGACACCAAACATGTCTAACCTTAAAATTGCATGCACCCGCAAAATCGCAAAAAACTGCCATACCAAAAATTGTCCGTAGGCGATGCTTTATAAGCTTTTACCGCTAATCAATTTAGTGTTAACAGTGATTGATGGACCTAGAATTATTGCTCTCACTTTGATATTCATTCATGGTGATATTTTACATATGGTGCAATTACCGTTATCACATGTAGGTGCACCCGACGCAAGTTTGACTTTGTATGTGCTCATACATTGGGGTGGGGGCCTAAAAAAAAAGTTACCTGTAAAAAATAAGTCAAGGCAACTGGACTTGCTGTATTTTTCCTTGAAGAAATTTCACTGGTCATCCAACCAGCTTTCTCAATGCAGAATTACTTGATAAAAAATTATCTGGGAATAATATGGTGAATGTTGCCCCAATCCACATAATCTGTTCATCACAAATGTGGATTGGAGCAACATTCACCATATTTATTCATTCATTCATATTTAAGTAATTCTGAATTGAGAAAGATGGTTGGATGAAACGTCTTCAAGGAAAAATACTGCAAGTGAAGTTGCCTTGACTTCTTTTTTACAGATATACCATGACCTGGATGAATGAGAACTTTCACAGACCTAAAAAAAAAGTTAGTTCTTTTTAATGTATTGATTTTTTTTAAACTTAACTTTATTGTTATCACATAGGGTGCTAACAAGCCCCCTATTTGCTAGCACACACACAGTTACAGGTCCTCCTATGGTGACATCAGGGGTCTATTAGAACTCTAATGTCACCTATGGATCACCAAAGAAGCTGAAGGAGCAGCAATGTGCTTCACCAGCTTCTTTTCGGCTATATCGGTGTGTAATACACAAAATCTCCGGGTCCAGTGATCATATCGGGGATCAGCCACTGGGAG
The DNA here is from genome assembly GCF_000935625.1 of Nanorana parkeri. Lineage (NCBI taxonomy): Eukaryota > Metazoa > Chordata > Amphibia > Anura > Dicroglossidae > Nanorana > Nanorana parkeri. The sequence continues at coordinate 506,297 of NW_017306972.1, forward strand.
TGTGCTCATCTCCCCACAATCTATGAGTATAGAAGCTCTGTCCAGAGCCCACACAGGGTACAGTAGCTGAGGGTGGGTACACCTGGGTAGTAATAGACGCTTTATGTCTCCTTTAAAGCAAACCTGTCACCTACATCATGCTATCACATAGAGAAAATCCTTTCAATTGCAACATCCACCCTAAACAGTGTAAATTGAGGAAAGTCTGACTACTGTCCAGCCTGGTGGTTTCGGTAGGGCCACTCACGAATCGTGTTTTGGCCGATTCAGCAAGAAACAAACAAAATTCTATCCATGTTTGGCTGGCTTAAGCTCCTCAGATGCAACAAAGCTTAATTTTTAATGTTTAGTGAAGCAAACCTTTTATTGGTCTATTAGACCTGAAAACATTTCACAAAGCTGTGATTGTGATGCTATATGTATATCTTAAAGTATAGAGTAAAACCAATCGCTAAAATTATGTTAAGGTCATTTCAAAAGTAATTGTTTCCATATTTTAAATGGCATCTTATTTAAACACTACCTGGTGAGGCCATTATTTTAAAAGTCTTAGATATATTTTAATAATTGGATTCAAATTACATTTTAAGGCATATTTTACTTTAATTGCAAAAATGATAAAATCTTAATAAATGCTAAACCAGCAATAATTGCTCTCCTTTTCTGTATTGACCTTCCCATAGTTTGTGTTACATTGTTTCTTGGCTTACAGCAGGTTCTCATTATGATTATACTTTTAGAACCTTTCCAGTAAGGCCTCATTCACACTGCCGCGATATGCACGCGTATATATGCACGTATGTGCGTATTGTACCATATGCAGCGTATGCAAATAAATGGCTCCATACACATAGCTGCGTATGGAGCCGTATATTTGCACAGCGTAAAAAGGCGCAAAAACAGAATGGAACCAAGATGAGTCCGAGCAGCGTATTTCTGCGTATTTTACGCGCACCTACATGCGTACAGTTCATTAAAATTTCTATTACAAATGATGCATTCTGGGATTGCACATAGTGCACGCATATACGAACGCGCATGTACGTGTATATACGCAATATATAATTTTTCTCTTGTGTGTGAATGAGGCCCGTAATATGCTAACGCATTGGGTATTTACTGATGGCCCTAACAGAATGGATTGGAAGCAGGGTTAAGGCGCCTATTGGTAGGTGGAGAATTTTTCCTGCAAAAACAAATTGTCAGTTTGGTAGTGACAAAGTGTACGATTCTCCTAAAACACTGTGTTTCACTTTGTTCTTCACACAGGGCTCCATTTTGTCTAAAACCTGTCATTGCAAATATTTCAATTTTTAATGGGGAAAATATATTTAAAGTTAACCTGTACCTTGCTAAATTAGGGAGAGTAGCATGTTTTCTTTCAAGGAGAGATCATAGGCAGTCACTGTTTGCTTTCTACGAACCCTCTAAGTCTGTGTTTATTTTATGTGAACTAATAGGTCCTGTTTGAAATACACATAGCAGCCCCTATGACAGAGCAACAGTAAAGGAACTGGGTGCAATAATGGGGCCTAAATCAAACTTGAGTCCTATGTGGGGAGTTCTCTAGCATAACTTTTCTACACTTCTGAAATTTGTTTAAAGCAAGACATTCACATTCAAATTTTGTTACATTTCCTGTATCAGATTAGTCCCTTTCTTCTGGCAGGAGCCGGTCCTATAAGGTGATCTTAACATTAATGCTTCCATCATATGATGGGCTGTCACAGTGGTCAGGAGCTCACTCTGCTGGCCCCGAATCGTAAACCGCGACTGGGAGCTGTTACTGAAAGTACAGTCACAGTACTGGGGTGTTCTATTAGACAGGCTCCCAGCACTGAACAGGGATGCAGGCTGTATAAAAATATATGTGGCAGCATAGTGTTACAGCCCACCAGCATGATGCCACATAAGTGCACAGCCAGCAGAAAGGGCCTAACAACATTAACTAATGGTTAATTGTCCGATATATAAATGAAATGAATTGTTTAGGTAGCCCTCATATTATATTGCAAATAAATATATGTGACTAACAGGTCAAGATACACTTTGGTTTTCTTTAGAATATCCCTGAATTGATTGGTATATTCATTACCTTATTTATGCACATACATATATGACAATGTTTGAACTAGATCAATGACAATTGTGCCACGCCATACAATTCCAGTGAAGTGTATTTTGGACACATAAATGGTCTAACTTGAAAAGTCAGCATTTTTTAGGAAAGGGTGGAGAACAAAGTGACAGTCTATCATACAGAATTACAAAAATGTATTTTACTCCTTGAACATCTTGTTCAGTAACCTAATTTACTTTTACACACCCTTGACATAAATCTGAACTTGAAAGAGAGATGAAACAATTCTATTTCTTTTATTAATCATGTAAAGAATCCTAATTTCATATTTAAAGCAAGTCTCTGTTATCCTATAGAAAGTCAAATAGCATGAGATTATTACCTGAACAATTTATGTTTTTTTCATGTTTTTGGTTTGGTGCTGAGCACAGTGAGGATGTTCTCTGGCTTATTCACTTCATGCGTACACATAACTATTTATTATATTTCTTTCTATATTAACACATATGTTCAGCACATTGGGAAAGTTGTGGAAAATAAAACAAAGCTTACATAAAAATCGTGACGCTCCCTACCCTCCTAATAAATAATGCTTAGTGGATTGACATTACTGGACTTTATCAAGATCCTCCGAAAGCTAAGGATTACCAAATATCACAAGACCACTGAAACAGCTTATTGCAAGATTTGGAATCTTAAACTTTCCCAGGGTCCCATGGTGAGGCACAGGGACATTAGTGGTACCTACAGGAAGCAGCTGGAGACTATAGCGTAAGGTGAGTAACATTTAAATTTTTTGTTCAACATTCTTTTTATGCCTTTCATTGAGTGTTTTAATTGGGTGTTGGGGCACCCAGATAAATGGACTTGGCATTTGTATGTTGGCGCCATAGGAATATAACATATTTGTCATGGGAAGAGAGGTCCATTTTCTTAGCATGCTGTAACACAAACCCCATTTTTATTATTGCTATGTTGAGATCATCTCGAAAACCTTCATAAATATGTATTAATAATACAGTAACAACAACTCTGTAAACTTCTTAGAAAAACCAGTGTCCATTAAGGATGGCAAACTGTACACCTCAGTATGCAGTAAGGCTACCGACAGATACAACTCTTCACAGTTCCTGCTTTCATTCCCACATTGGCCGCTAGACACCACAGTATATGTTCTAACCTACAAGGGTGATACACCCACGCTATTTTTCCTGGTAACAGTGAAGTGATGGGAAATCTAGTATTTTATGGTTGTCGCTGGAACAGTAAGTAGGGGAAAATCTTGCACTTGGGGACACCTTACAGCAGTGATAGCTGTCTAAAAGGAAATTTCCTAATATAGAGAGATTTCCTCTGGCTTCCTTTTTGTGTTTTCAGGACAGCACAAAATGGCAGGGGTTTTGAACCTCTCCTACTATAGCCATCATGTTTTAGCAATAGATAGACTTTAAGTTACAAATAAGAATACATCTACACAGATACACAATAACATGACAAAACAAGGGCAACTACTACACACCTGCAGAAGAGATGAATACCTTGTTTCTGGCTAGCCTTAGTACCATACCAACATAATCAAGTGTCCACACAGAGCATGCAAAGGCAAGGAGCAGCATGTCTAAGAAGAGATACACTATATGGCTAAAAGTTTGTAGACACCTGACGATCACACCTGCAGTATATGCAAATGTGTGTGGACTCTCCATCCAAATTATTGAATTCTGGTGTTTCCAGTAAAGATATTGTTAATAGGGATGCACCGATACTTTTCAGATACCAGTACCGATACTTGGCATTTTCATGAGAACCACCAGGGTTGCAGCTGGGACCTGGCTCTGGTGCTCCACCACTGTCCTGAAATCATTACTCGATATTGTTTTAGAAAAACTGTCACATGACGGTAAACAAAAATGTATCGGTACTTGTAAGTACTTGGGCAAGTATCAGTACTTGTACTCGCAAAAATGGTATCGGTTAGGGATGTCCCAATACCGATACTAGAATCGGTATAAGGGCCGATACAGGGCATTTTCACGAGTACTTCTACTCGTGTAAATTACCCAATACTTAAGGTAGATACTAGCCCTTTACATTTTTAAGTAGGGTCGGCTGCTTCAGGTCCCGCGTTTGTGGGGGTCCTGAAGCAGCCTTCCGGGGACCCGGCAGTAGCTGTCTTTGACATTGCCTGTCAGGTCCCACGTCTCCTCCTCCACCCCTCCAATGTAGGCACTGCTCGAGACAGCCCCACACAGTAAAATACAGCCTCGGAGCGGGCACGTGACCGGCACCCATTCCGTTCAGCACAGCAACTGTCAGCGCTGAGAGACACAAAATGCAGCCCTGCTGACATCGGGACACAGCGCTGGAGAGACCCAATAGGTAGCCCTGCTGACATCGGGACACAGCGCTGGGGAGACCCAAAAGTAAAGCCTGGTGACATCGGTACGCAGTGCTGGATAGACCCAATAGGCAAACCTGGTGAGATCTGGACGCAGGCCTGGTGAGATCTGGACGCAGGCCTGGTGAGATCTGGACGCAGCCCTGGTGAGATCTGGACGCAGCCCTGGTGGGATCTGGGCGCAGCCCTGGGGGGATATGGATGCAGCCCTGGTGGGATCTGGACTGCAGATGTCATCATGCTGGGTACAGATGTAACAAGGCTGGGTACAGATGTAACAAGGCTGCGTACAGATGTAACCAGGCTGCGTACAGATTTCAGCCTGGTGAGATCTGGACGCAGCCCTGGTGGGATCTGGGCGCAGCCCTGGTGGGATATGGACGCAGCCCTGGTGGGATCTGGACTCCAGATGTCATCAGGCTGGGTACAGATGTGACCAGGCTGCGTACAGATGTAACCAGGCTGCGTACAGATGTAACCAGGCTGCGTACAGATTTCAGCCTGGTGAGATCTATACGGAGCCTGGTGGGATCTGGACGCAGCTTGGTGACATCTGGACGCAGCTTCGTGACATCTGGAGCCAGCTTGGTGACATCTGGTAGCAGCCTGGTGGGATCTGGACTCCAGATGTCACAAGGCTGGGTACAGATTTCACCAGGCTGCATACAAATCTCACCAAAGCTGTGCACAGATCTCACCAGGCTGGCACAGAATCTGGACGCAGCCTGGTGACATCTAGATGCAGCCTGGTGGGATCTGGAGTCGAGATGTCACCAGGCTGCGGCCAGATTCTGTCTGATCTGTATTTAGCTCTGGTGAGATCTCTATTCAGCCCTGGTGAGATCTGGACGCAGCCTGGTGACATCTAGACGCAGCCTGGTGAGAAACTGCCCTAAAATCATTAGTCTGTATTGTTTTAGAAAAAATTCCACATGTCCCTTTAAGAAAATATCGGCAAGTACCTGAGGGCAAGTACTTGTACTTGGTCTTAAAAAAGTGGTATAGGGACATCCCTAGTGAAATTCAATCACAATGACTGCTTGATATAATTTAAAAAAAAATATAGTGTAAAACTTTTTTTTTTTAAATAGTGGAAAGTGTAAAACAAGAAAATTTTTTTTACTTTTAAATATATTTTTATACTATCATTATTATAAATACATAACCCCTCACAATGAAAATCTGCAGCTGAGCTGCAGATTAGTTTTTTACACTAAGGGGTTAATTTTTTAATTTAACCTCCTCATGACCGCGATGTTCAAAGTATGGTGCTGTCACTGAGTGACACTTAGGGGCTGATTTACAAAGCCCAACACGCACACGCGCAGGCTGCGCGCGCGTTTTAATCCGCAAAAATGCATTTACCATGCGAACACGCACATCATGGCACGGTTTCACGCAGGCATGGCGCGTTTTTATGTATTTACTTACGCGCGTGTCGTGTAATATGCGCCATCGGCTGCACGCCACTATAATAAAAAATTGCAAGTGCTAGAATCATATTTCTACTACAATCATACATATGTTACATATGTTATTGCTATGCTTCTGTACATACAAACATTCTACATAACACTTACAAACTGGTAAAAGACAGTATTCCAAAATAAGGTACTTACACACCAGTGCCGTCTTCGGATGTGCTCCAGGCAACTGCGCATGTGCATGAGCAAGTTCACACGTTTTTTGATCCTAGAAACACGACCACGCCAATCCTGCACGATTTCTTCGTAATTCTAGCAAACACATTCTGCGCCAAGCGTATATGCGCGCATGTGCGCACAGTCGGCGTGTTTTTGCATGGCGTGTTCATGGCGTGTTTATGTGCTTAGTAAATCAACCCCTTAGTGACAGTGACATAGTATGCCAGGTGACCACTATTGGCTTTTAGAGAAAGTAAATTAAAATATTCACTTTTTGTTTAAGGCTGAGAAGTATAGAAAATGTTCTAAAATCCTTGGGATGTGAGGTGTTTCCAAATAAAAAAAACAAATAAATGAATTTATTTTAATGCTTTTTTTTTGAAGCTGTGCTATTTTTCTAACAAATAGTAATAATCAAAGCTGGGGAAAAGTGTTTTCATTAAGTTTTTTCCTGTTTTTGTTTTTTTTCTTATTTTATTTGTCCTGTGTGAAGCATTAGGCACACATATTTTATATAAATATATAGCCCTATCTGTCCTCTAAAAAACAATAGATTATATCTGTAGGTGCACTTAGTGAGAAAGTATATTACTGCTGTGGAAAAATCGCACAGCAAAAATGTAAAAAGTGTAACAATGATTACATTAAGAAACGGAAACTAAAACAAGCTCGGTCATGAAGAGGTAAACAAACAAACTTAGTTGTGAATCAAATTTTTTTGTGTCTCAATGTTTATTAAGTAACCCCCACAAAAAAACGAGGGCATATTATATTTTTTTTTTGCCATTTGCTTGAATGCCGGATAATGGAGCGTTTACTGTACTATTCGTTTTACCATCAGCAGTGGACAAAGCAGTATCAAACTGGCTGCCCAGATTTCAGAAAATAACCACTAACTATGCTGCCTGTTGTGTGTGAACACCTTGGGAAGGGATGTGCTGTGTGTTTACTGTGTGGGACCATAGCTGTGGTCCACAAATGGGTCTGAACTAGGGATGCACCGATATATCGGCCGCCAAAACATATCGGCCGAAAATGGCACTTTTGGCTAAATGCCGAAAGTGCCATTTTCCTGCTGATACATAAAGCGCATCCGTAATTTCTTTCCAGCCCGCTGGGCGCTGCTGTGTGTCCCAGTGTGGAGGAGGGAAAGTGACAGCCGGCCGAGCGCTGCGGGACAAGAGCGCTGTGAGCGGCCGGTGTCTCTCCTCACACACCGCTCACACACCGCTGTCACAGTTGGCTGGGCTCTCCTCTCGCACCGCTCATTCAGCCTCCTGTGACAGTGTGCGTCAGAGAGGAGAGCAGGCTACATACATTCAGCGATCGGTGATCGCTGAGTGTTTTATAGATAATTGAGGATATGGTATGGTTAATATATCCTCAATTATGAATGAATGGGAGTGATCTATATCCACTCCTGTTCATTCATAGTTGTAGTTATAGTAATCACAATATATTCTCAAGTTATCAATGAACAGGAACACTCATAGAGGATTCCTGTTCATTGATAACAGGGGATACAGAAAAAGAGATTGAGGACTCTGTGTTCTCAATCTCTTTTTCTATTTTAAAAGGGAAATATCAGGGGTCTGTTTAGACCCCCCCAATATTTCCCCGAAGCCCCTAAAAGTAAAGTAAAAAATGTAAATATTGAATAAACAAAAAAAATATAAAAAAATGTAAAAGTTTATAAAAAATAAATAAAAATTAAATATTTAAAAAATTAAAATAAAAACATTTCCGGTTTCGGCCTGACAATTTTTTCTATGTCGGTTTTGTTTCGTTTTTTTACATTTCTTTTTTGGTGCACCTCTAGTCTGAACAGGTGGGCAAAGCGAAGTGAAAAGGAAAGAAAAATGTTAATGTTAAATAATTTTGTAGTTAAGTTCTCTTGGAGATATTTTTTTAATCTGTTTGATTATTTCTAATAGCTAGATATTTACCTTTAGGAGTATATATAATATTTGCATTTAGCTATTCCTAGTTAAGTCAGGTTTGGTGGCCTGTGCCAGTTCTTTTTTTTTTTTACATCAAAAGTTCCCATTCAATGAATAAACAAAGTAACAATGATAAAATGGGAAATGGATCGTGCAAATCCCCCCAGTATTCCACAATTCAGTCACAGACTGTAAGCTTTGCTCTCAGATGACTACAGGGTAATACATAAACAAACACTGTTGCACTGATTTTCTATTATAGTCTATGTGAGTCTGGGGTTGAATAGATACTGTGTGTGTATTCTTAAAGAAAAGTTATTTTATTTTTAATAAGTATGACAAATAATAATCATGTCTGTTATTAAATCAATTGTTGCAGAATTAAATATTTAATCCCCCCCCTACACACACAGACACACACACACACACACACACACACACACTGCCAGAGAACTTGAACAGCTTTTGTTATGCTTGTGATACTAATAGATTTCTTTTAGTTTAGCCTACAGGCTAAAGAAATCCAACAGATTCCTCCATCCACACTAAGCAGCACGGATGAACAAATCTTCTCTGCCGGGCTATTGTATTCTGACATACCTAAACAGTGACTGCAGCTGGTTGGCTGCCGTCACTGTTAGGCTAAGAACTTTTGTCCCAGCTTCTTCAACAAAAGATGAACTTTTGTTGCGCTTACAGGACTACCCACTGCTAGAATTTTGGCCATTTACAGTGAATTGATCAAAATTGTAACAGTGTATGGCCAGCTTAAGTCCGTTATTTAGTAAGCATGCCCTTTTTTTTAAGTCACCCTTTTAAAGCAGTATTGTAGTTGCCTAAAGATATATAGCTTATAGGTTTAGTGTGAATATACATTTGTGCAATATAAAAATATGTGCTTTGTACAGAATAGAGGAATTCTTCTGGAGTGCCTCTTTGCTGACATATTTCCAGCATCTGTAAGATGCCTGTGATAAGCTCAAAGTGTTGGGGTTTAGTAGATAGTCACCTCTCCTGTGTGCAGTGAAGACATTTGGTGGAAATTCAAAAAGAGTGTCCTTGAGACATAAGAAAAGTGCCTCAAGTTACAAGAATAGTGCCATTGTTTGCGCCAAATTCATGTACAAGACTGCATAGAATTCATGAATTTAGCACAAGCCTATGAAGCTGGCGCCGGCTTGAAAGACAAACTTTGGGACAGAAATATACACACTGATAAAGTGCATAGATGTATCACATCTTTTGTTGCATATGTGCCTGAGACAGATTTCAGTTGGATCCTCCTCAAGGAATAGCACCTGAGGTATTTGTCACATACTGTGACACACATATACAATATAAACTTGCAACAGACTAGTTACACCAAAAAGTGCTCAGTCGTACTTTGAATCAGTCTTCTTATTACCAACATGTCGGAGGTTATTCATTGAATATGTCGCAATCACAGCACTGCAACGAAATATAGTACAAATAAGAACTGCTTGAATTTTTGTTGCAGGGGTCAGCAGATGTTCGAAGAATGGTGCAGCATGTTTTAGAATTTGGTGCAGACATTTCTTAGGCTGCATGCATTCCAGAATACTGGCAAACGCGATATTATATTCCACTGATTGTTCTGTCCAGGTTCCCTGTCATAAGACCTCTCATGTCTCTTGCGAATTCCCAGACTGCATTTATCTGCATGTTTGTTGATGTATTAACCTGTAGTCATCTGTGAGGAAAGCAGGAAGAAATAAAGATGACAGCAAAAAAGCAGTAGCAAAGTTGGACAGTGTGCTGTATACAGGTAAAGGATAACCATCTACAAACAATCATTTATGAAACATAAAGACACAGGTCCATCAAGCTCAAACCTTGTGAAAGGCCATAAACAAAACAATACAAGTTAAATATGAACAAACAGTATGCACAGTATATACGATCAACAAAATTCAGTGATCCCAAATAAGTAAACAGATCTACCAGAAATACAGTAACAAGTACATGTGCATGCATATATCCACCCTAACATTCTTTTCATACACAAGAAGTCTAACACACTGTTGATGCACTCCCTCTTTGCAAAGTGGTGCTTCTACTTTAAATCAAAGACGCAAAGTGTGTGGATAAAAAAACACTATTATTGCAACATTCCCCCATTAATGGACGACATGATATGAACAGAATCTCACTAAGATGCTATTTTGGTAGAGCTTATACTATAAAGAGGATACAAATTAGCTTTACCCTCATGAGGTTTAACCAATATCTTTGGACATACAGTTGGTCTGCTTATTTGCTTATAGTCTAACTAAGGATTTCCCCTCTACTCTAATTTTGGTGATAAATGTAATAATGTGGGTTTGCCTTCACTTCCTGTCTCATAGACGATGGCCACCAGGACGATCAGAAAGAATGAATTCACCTAGATGCGAATGAATCAGCAATAAAACGTAGCAAGGGTTCTAATCTTTCCCTACACTATACAAAACAAAAAATGTAATGGAAAAATCCTGATTAAATGCGTGCATTTTTATCCAGCATTTGTCTTTGCAACATTATAATTATTATGGGTGTAACAGCCCTAGTTATAATGGTGCCCAACCCTATTATTGACTCTGTATTAAGGTCATTGTTTCTATGGGTGATCAGGTACATTGCTGGTGACCTCATAACTAACCCTGCTCTGTGAATATTGTAAAATCATGGTATCCTTAGTTTCTTCATTATATTATTTAGGAATGACATAGTCTTGTGAAAAAGATAACACACTCCAAAGAAAATGGTGACTTTTTTTAACATATTCCAACAGGTAAACATTAGATCTTAATGCAAACAGTGCCTCCAGATAAAGGTGATATGCTGGAAGAAATGACGCATTAAATAGATGTGGTGCATTCATTCTCATAATCTAAATTAACACAAATTCAGATTTGTCACATGGAAAATGGAAATGGAAATACACCCAACCCCTGAAATTAGAATCAGGTATTTTAGATAAGGTGCCAATGATTAAGCACCTCCTTTGGGAGTATGTAGCTCGATCATGTCTTCTTTAACACTTTAAATGGCATGCCCTGCTCTCCATTTGAGCAAAGCAGTGTTGACACTTTTCACTTAGTTTGTAAATAAACCCCCCACAAACCATATATGTTCTAAAAGCACAGGAATAATAGAATGAAAAGATACTACTGATTGTGTAGGTCCCATGATAGCTACACAAATGTTTATCAAAATTATATTTTTAACAAAAACAATTCTTATTAGCACACACAAATGAACAGAACTTCCAAAATTCTTACGTGTGCATCTTTGCATAACAGTAAAAAAAAACAAAATCTAAGGTATACAAAACTGTAAAAAAGCTGCGTAACATATACTATATGTACTGTATAGCCCAAAAATTGTTTTTCTTTACATTTCCCTCATAAATGTGTATTGCATATATGCGCTGGCATGGTACACATGCATATATGTGGTGGCTTGCCATGTTGCCACTTATATGCGTACAGTATGCACTTCTTCCAGTCAATAACCATGTCACCAACAGATCCTGGTCTCTGTTTACATTGGAAGCTGGTGGGATAGGGTTCCAATCATGTGACCACTGTGACAGCCAAGCAAAACAAAACAAATGGCAAACGCACTCATCAATTCGTTACCAGCTTTACAGCAAGGTGCACACGGAAGAGTTTCAAACAGTAAAACAGCAAAAACTTTCCAGACACACTCACCAGCCAGAATGCAAAAAAAGCTGTCTAACCACCAAGGTTAAAAGCAGAGGTTTAGATGCACGTCTTCTGCAGAAAATGTGAAAGCTGCATGCTGGCTGGTGAGTGTGCCTGGAAACTTTTTACTGTTTGAAGCCCTTCCAATATTCCATGGTCAACAGTGGTATTATAACAAAGTGGAAGCAACTGGGAACAGCCGCAACTCAGCCATGAAGTGGTAGGCCGTGTAAAATGACAGAGCGGGGTCAGCGTATGCTGAAGTGCACAGAAGTCACCACACTGTCTGCAGAGTCAATAGCTACAGACCTCCAAACTTTGTGTGGCCTTCAGATTGGCACAACAACAGTGCGTAGAGAGCTTCATGGAATGGGTTTCCATGGCCGTGTAGCTGCATCCAAGCCTTACATCACCAAGTGACCCAGCAAAGCGTCGGATGCAGTGGTATAAAGCATGCCGCCACTGGATTTGGGGGTTTCCAGGAGAACAGTACTTGCCTGACTGCATTATGCCAAGTGTAAAGTTTGGTGGAGGGCGGATTATGGTGTGGGGTTGTTTTTCAGGGATTGGGCTTGGCCCCTTAGTTCCAGTGAAGGGAACTCTTAAGGCATCAGCATACCAAGACATTTTGGACAATTTCATGCTCCCAACTTTTGCTCCCAACTTTGTGGGAACAGTTTGGGGATGGCCCCTTCCTGTTTCAACATGAATGTACACCAGTGCACAAAGCAAGGTCCATAAAGACAGGGATGAGCAAGTTTAGGGTGCACAAACTTGACTGGCCTGCACAGAGTCCTGACCTCAACCCAATAGAACACCTCTGGGATGAATTAGAGCAGAGACTGCGAGCCAGGCCTTCTCGTCCAACATCAGTACCTGACCTCACAAATGCGCTTCTGGAAGAATGGTCAAACATTCCCATAGACACACTCCTAAACCTTGTGAAAGCCTTCCCAGAAGAGTAGAAGCTGTTATAGCTGCAAAGGGTGGTCCAACTCAATATTGAACCCTACGGACTAATACTGGGATGTCATTAAAGTTCAGGTGTGCTTAAAGGCGGGTGTACTTTTGGCAATATAGTGTGTGTGTATGTATTTTTATATAATGCAATTGTGTGTAAAATCCGCGCTTTTGGTGTTTCCTTTCAATGCAATGTGTCAGCAGCAGTGAAAACAAGTGAATCCTAAAGTCACTCTCTACAATCTCAAGACAAAGTCACTGCGCTAAAAAACTTATAACTTATACATAATTATACATAAACAATAAAGTGCCTAGTGATAGCCCCAACATAATATGCAACCTCCCCTATAGTTCAATACAATCTAAAAACTGCATGTGCAATGTGTTGTGATCCAGATCACATGTGCAACTCCACAAATTGGTCTAAAAAAAAAGGGGCTCTTTAAGAGGATATGTCAGCAATAAAGTGCAAATGTTCAACATTCCAAAAAGGTATTTCTTAGTGTGATATCCTTAGTGTTTCTGTGTAATCAATACACTCACCAGACTCCTTTGACCACTGTTAAATGGTCAAACTGCACTCAGATACAAATCCTTAGCGAGCCGCTCTCCCAGGACAGCTGATGGTAACCTCCTTTGCAGTCAATATCTCCTTTCAGTTTGCTGGGTTTTTTAAAAACTGTTGGTGGGTTCAAGCTGGTCAAATTCCTTTCAATCCACCTTCTAAATGGCCAATATTAGCCCCCTCCGCACATTTCTCCTTGTAGTTCATTCAGTGCCCCATGGAAAAAAATTTAGATGCCACATAGTGTCAGATCCTTAAAAACTTTTAGTCATAGATTCTTTATAAACTTACATTCAAGGCTTAATAGGCAGAGCTGTAGAATTCCTCCACTGGCAAACAGCTTCTCCCCCAGTGATCAGCTTGATGACATCAGCGTGTTAACTCCTCCTTGAGATGTTTCGTCATGAAGACTTTTTCAAAAGGTACCTTTTTGTACCTCCTCCTTGTCCCTTCCATCAGACTCGAAAGCCCCTTAATCCAGTCTCAGATTCCCCCCCCCCCCCATGTGACTCTCATATGCCCGTATTATCGGGCCAGACTGAACAACCATAGGTTGTCAGTTTCTATGAGTCACCGGGGGCTCGTCATCATACAGGCCTCTGGATTGGCCGGAGTGCCACACGCCCATTAGATGCAGAGCTTGAGGATTCCGTTCAGCCCGATCTAATATGAAGAACTGGGAGGTCCTTTTCAGCTGAGCGCATCCCACTCGCATACGTTTTCATTGGCTTATCCCCCTACTTGATGGGATGACGAGGAGGTTGAGGTCACGTTCTGATGAAGGGGGCGTGACCCCGGAAACGCGTCAACAACACCACATTCCAGTGGCACAGGCTGATTACAGTCCTGAAACTGATGTATCCTCGAAACCACCTATACATGCTTTTGTTTGACCTACCATTGTGAGTATCCTTGCACTCTATTTTTGTGTCTTTTTAAAATAAAAAATCATCTGCACCAGGGTGGGCGCCCTTCTCTTTCTTTTGTTTTACAGTTTTACAGTTCCCCTGGCTGAAGTGGGGCAGCACCCCTAGCAATCCTGCACACACACCACTCAGCATCAGGATCCGTTCACAGCGCTTTTGCTTCAATTTCTTTGTTTGCTCACCAGGGCTGTGTTCGGGTCTTACCAGGGCTGGATACAGGTCTCACCAGGGCTGCCTTTGGGTCTTTCAAGGGCTGCATTTGGGTGTCTCTAGGGTGGCTTTTGGGTGTTACCAGGGCTGCATTTGGGTCTCACTAGAGCTGCATTTGGGTCTGTCCAGGGCTGTATTGGTAGATGTCGGTCTGTCCAGGGCTGTATTGGCTGGTGCCGGCCTCTCCAGGGCTGCATTCGCATCTCACCAGGGCTGCATATGTGGCTCTCCAGGGCTGTATGGGCGAGTGTGGGGCTGTCCAGGGCAGTGCCGGTCTCGGGATGGAGGAGATGTGAAACTGGACTGGCACTGCCAAAGACGGCTATCACAAGGTCCCCAGCAGGCTGCTTGAGGTCCCTAACAAGCGCAGGACTTCAGGCAGGCGAAGTCATTAAAAAATGTAAAGTGCCTGCACTATGTATCGGGGCATTTTCACAAGTACAAGTACTTGTGAAAATGCCCTGTATCTGCACCGATACTAGTATCGGTTTCGATGCATCCCTAGTAAAATTTCCACTATTTGATCACATTCAGTGGCTATAGTATTTACCCCCTTGGCATTTTTCCTATTTTGGCCCCAGAGTCTGCATCACTGAGCAAGAGGCACCATGAAGACCAAGCAGCTTGCCAAACAGGTTAGGGACAAAGTTGTAGAGAAGTACAGATCAAGGTTGGGTTATAAAAATAATCAAACTTTGAACACCACTCAGAGCACTATTAAATACATTATTAAGAATGGAAAGAATATGTCACCACAACAAACCTGCCTAGATAGGGCCACCCACCAAAACTCACAGAACAGGCAAGGAGGCCATTAATCAGAGAAGCAACAAAGAGACCAAAGATAACCCTGAGAGAGCTGCAAAGCTCCACAGCGGAGATTGGGGTATCTGTCCATAGGACCACTTTAAGCCTTACATTCCACAGAGCTGGCCTTCATGGAAGAGTGGCCAGAAAAAAGCCATTGCTTACAAAAAAATAAGCAAACACGTTTGCTGCTCACCAAAAGGCATACCAAACATACGAAAGAAGGTAATCTAGTCAGATGAGAATAAAATTGATCTTTTAGGCCTTCAAGAAAAACTGTATGTCTGGCGCAAACCGAAGACCTCTAATCAACCTGAGAACACCTTCCCCACAGAGGATCATGGTGGCGGCAGCATCATGCTGTGGGAATGTTTTTCATCAGCAGGAACTGGCAAACAGGTCAAATTTGAAGGAATGATGGATGGCATTAAATACAGGGAAATTCTTCAGGGAAACCTGTTTCAGTCTGCCTGGGATTTCACACTGGGATGTAGATTCACCTTCCAGCGGGACAATTACCCTAAACATACTGCTAAAGGAACACTCGAGTAGTTTAACAGGAAACATTTACAGGTGAAACTCGAATAATTAGAATATCGTGCAAAAGTAATTGCAGTAAGTGCTGCAAAAGGGGCCCAAACCAAGTACTGAGTACATATGCATGCTTGTACTTTTCAGAGGTCCGATATTGTTCTATGTACAATCCTTGTTTTATTGATTGCATGTAATAATCTACTTTTTTGAGGTTGTGGATTTGGGGTTCTTTGGGTTTTCATGAGCTGTAAGCCATAATCATCACAATTATGACAAATCACGGCTTGAATTATCTTGCTTTGCATGTAATGAGTCTATCTCATATATTAGTTTCACCTTTTAAGTTGCATTAGTGAAATAAATGAACTTTGCACGATATTCTAATTATTCGAGTTTCACCTGTATATGTCTTGGAATGGCCCAGTCCAGGGGTCAGCAACCTTGAACACTCAAAGAGCCATTTGGACCCGTTTCCCACAGAAAAGAAAACACCGGGAGCCACAAAACCCTTTTTACATCTAAAATGAAGATAACACATCATATATCGGTTTTTACCTTTTATGCTATGTAGAGTATGTATATAGGTATATGTGGGCTTAGTAACGCACTGGACTCTGGGCTTAACTGAGACCCTGCAGAGCACACCATAGATCCTGCACAGCCCATCCAAAACTCTCTATGGTGGGCTCCACAGGGCCTCAGGTGGGCTAGTCGCCGGGGTCCCTTTCCCTGTACCTCCTCCCAACGCCTCTTACCTGTTGCTGCTGGTGCCCGGCCTCCTCCACCCCCTCCCCTGTCACCTCTGCCATGCCGCCACTGGTACAGCTGATACTCATGTAAAAGGCCCCCCTCACATGGGTACTGGCCATGTCCCCCCTGATGGCGGTGTTCTATCAAAGTTTGTGACTACGTTACAATGTGTGACCGGTGACGTGGTCACACATTTCAATGTAATCCCGCCCAGTTTTTTGGCAGTGGAATGTGTGACCGCCAATAGGTGAAGCATTCCAGCGCTTTCTCAGCTGTTCTCGGCAGATCGGCATAGCAAATCTTATGTACAGGAGAACCGATCTGCCCTGGAACAGCTGATTGGTCCTGAAATGTCACTTGACTCTGCGACTGCGATCTCACAGTCCACCGCACTCACAAATTTGGATAGAAGTGACATTTCAGGACCGATCAGCTGTTCCAGGGCGGATCAGTTCTCCTGCACATAAGATTTGCAATGCTGATCTGCCCTGGAGAGGGAGCCACAGCAGGGGGATGAAAGAGCCACATGCGGCTCCGGAGCCGCAGGTTGCTGACCCCTGGCCCAGTCAAATCTCAGACCTCAATCCAATTGAGAATCTGTGGCATGACTGAATGATTGCTGTACACCAACGAAACCCATCAAACTTGAAGGAGCTGGAGCAGTTTTGCCTTGAAGAATGGGCAAAAATCCCAGTGGCTAGATGTGCTAAGCTTAAAGAGACGAAGCCCAAGAGACTTGCAGCTGTAATTGCTGCAAAAAGTATTTACTTGGGGGAGGGGGGTGAATTTAACCCTTATAACTCCAGTCTACTAACTAGTTCAAATGCATCAAGTCCACTAGATGTATTTGAACTATGACTTGTCTGCTGTCGGTGTGGTGTATTGGTTTAAATAATGCTCTTGATCAAGTTCATCTTGGATTTCCTTAAATCATTCCATACCAACAAAATCTCAACTTAATGACACTTGCTGACGTTTAACATGGCCCTCAGACCCTAGTTGGAAAGTTAGTTGTGACCTGTAGTTACTATTAAACAAAAAAAAATGTATTTGGTGTTCCTTTTTCTGAAGCTTTTTAAGTTTCCTTTCATTCAAGTCCCCTGCTTGATGCTATCCAGTTTCCTGTCCCTACCTATTTAAAAAAGAGACCCGCGTTGCTCTGGCTGCCCTTTGTGCTTCTTTTATCTGTTTTGCTAACTCCACTGCATGGTCTCCTGCCATTTTATGTTACACCATTAGATCTAGGTTTTAATACTCCAGTTTTATAACCTCCTCTTTTTTTAAATGTGTTGGTACACTACAACTAGCCATCTCTTAGAATAGTTTATCCCTGTTTACATCTCAGGAGCCTAGTATCACAATGTACTGCATTAATAGTGGAGGCTCTGCAAATGAAAACGATAGGATGCTATTTTATAGAATTGCTACTTTGTGTTTAATTTGTTCTGGGATATGCTGATGTTCCCTTTGGCCTAATCCTTCTAGTATACATGTTGTTTAGACTGAAGGCTCATTTCAGTGTAATGATTTTACTCCAGGCATATGTAATATATATATATATATTAGGTCCCAACTTTGTAAGGGTCTTGCTGGATCCTGGTCTTCATGTTATCGAATTATCTCATGAATCATGGGACTGCTTAAAGCATTTTGGAATAATTGCTAACTAAATTGCAAAACCAAATGGGCACTACTGTTTAATTCCCTAACAAATTATGATCTGTAGGTTATTTTGCGCAGGGAAACACACTTAAAATGGTCTAAACTGACAATTGCAAATCATATATAGGATAATAGGAGAGACTATTAAAATCCATTTCATTTTGCTGGGTCTTTTATGCTCTAGTAGTTCTGTGATTATGTGCAATTATATTTGAAGATATGAATGAACTGAACCAATTTTAATACTCCAAGCAATGAGAATTCAAAAGCAGATTTATTTGATTAAAGAACGTAGTTTGACGAGATTTAAAGTTTTGCACAATTAATAAATACAGAAGTAGGTTCTAATTGGTAAACAGGATTTCATGATTGCATATAGCTTGAAAACTGCTAGAGATTTGTTTTACTCGAGTGATTCTGAGTGAGGTTTATTTCTTGACACCATATCCATTTCCTCCTTGGCTTGAATATCCTCCTGATACCTGGCTTGTCATGCCTTGTGAACCAATTCCACCAGACACTTGGCTGATCTGGCCTTGTGAAGCCAATGCACCTTGTCCACCTGAGCTGCCATATGACTGGGCCATAAATCCTCCTTGGCCACCGGATCCACCTCCTTGTGTTTGGCAGGGATCAGGAACAGACCAGGAACCTAGTAAGGAAACATGCAATTAAGTTGTTTTACATTTTTGACTTTAGCAGCATTTTTACTTTGAATAAGTCTCTTAAAATGTACATAATATACCAGACTGTATGCTTATTTGGCTAGTGTTTGTATGCTTGAAAAACCGTAGTGAGTTATTAAACTAAATGTTTAATTTAAAGCCTATAGATATTATTTTCTGTACAGTTTTATATGGAGTAAAGAAGAGTTAAAACCTTTATCACATTTCTTTCTTGCTGTTTGTGTCCTGCTAAGAACACTTAAAGTACAACTCCGGGCAAAAATATTATTAACCCTTGCAGTGAGGCTACCCCCTCACTGGAAGGATTAACTGATTATTTATGTCTAGGGCAGAAAATCAAAGTTATACTCACCCAATCCTCAGAGCCAGCTTGATAGACAACTCTTTCCAGCATCTATCCCCCTGTGTTGCAGTGGTCTAAGGATCCTTGAGTCATCATGTCCAATACAAAGTATTGGATGTGAGGACGTTGAGGGATATTCCATCGCTGCAACGGAGGAGGAGAGGGGCTGGCGGGAGAGCTGTCAGCTCTGAGGATCAGGTAAGTATAATTATTTTATTTTTAGCCCTAGAGAAAAATGAGCAGTTAGTCCATGCAGTGTGGAGGTAGCCCCACTGCAAAGGTTAATAATAATCTTGCCCTTGGGTTTTGCTTTAAAACTGAAACTAGAATTAGAAGCCTGCAAGATGTTCATCGAATTTCATTAGAGTTATTAGAACTGTCTTCTTATGGTAGAGTGCTAAATGCTAATTGACCTTGAGAACTATTCAACGAGGAACAATGTTAGAATCCTGTACTTTGTTGAGGGTACCAAGGGTCTCAAACACGAAACATTTTTAGATGCTTTCATCCTGGAATTTCCCATTAAATCCCCAAGTTCCTTCCTTGTTTTCCCTGATACTTGACTGATCTGGCCCTGTGATTCAAACCCACCAGACGTTTGGCTGATCTGGCCTTGTGAAGCCAATGCACCTTGTCCACCTGAGCTGCCATATGACTGGGCCATAAATCCTCCTTGGCCACCGGATCCACCTCCTTGTGTTTGGCAGGGATCAGGAACAGACCAGGAACCTAGTAAGGAAACATGCAATTAATTTGTTTTAAATTTTTTACTTTATCAGCATTTTTACTTTGAATAAGTCCATAAAAATTTACAACATAAGATACCAGACTGTATGCTTATTTGGCCGGTGTTTGTTTGCTTGAATAACCGTAGTGAGTTATTAAATTAAACATATAATTTAAAGCCTATAGATTTTATTTTCTGTACAGTTTTATATGGCTTAAAGAAGAGTTAAAACCTTTATCACATCATTTCTTGCGGTTTGTGTCCTGCTAAGAACAATTAAAGTAGAACTCCGGGCAAAAGTATTATTAACCCTTGCAGTGATGCTACCCACGCACTGCAAGGGTTAGCTGCTTATTTATGTCTAGGGCAGAAAATCAAAGTTATACTCACCCAATCCTCAGAGCCAGCTTGTTAGACAGCTCTTTCCAGCATCTATCCCCCTGTGCTGCAGTGGTCTAAGGATCCTTGAGTCATCATGTCTAATAGAGTATTGGATGTGAGGACGTTGAGGGATATTCCATCGCTGCAGCAGAAGGGCAGAGGGGCTGGCGGGAGAGAGCTGCCAGCTCTGACGATCAGTTAAGTATAATTTTTTTATTTTCAGCTTTTCAGCCCTAGAGAGAAATGAGCAGTTAGCCCATGCAGTGTGGAGGTAGCCCCACTGCAAAGGTTAATAATAATTTTGCATGGGGTTCTTCTTTAAAACTGAAACTAGAATTAGAAGCCTGCAAGATGCTCATCAAATCTAATTAGTTATTAGAACTGTCTTCTCATGGTAGAGTGCTAAATGCTAATTGACCTTGAGAACTAAGAAATGAAGAACAATGTTAGAATCCTGTACTTCGTTGAGGGTACCAAGGGTCTCAAACAGGAAACATTTTTAGATGCTTTCATCCTGGAATTTCCCATTAAATCCCCAAGAGCTCTTTCCTTCCTTGTTTTCCCTGATACTTGGCTGATCTGGCCCTGCAAACCAAATCCACCAGACGTTTGGCTGATCTGCCCTTGTGAACCAAATGTACCTTGTCCGCCTGAGCTGCCATATGACTGGGCCATCAATCCTCCTTGGCCACCGTATCCACCTCCTTGTGTTTGGCAGGGATCAGGAACAGAGCAGGAACCTAGTAAGGAAACGCGCAATACAATTGTTTAAATTTCTGACTTTATCAGCATTTTTTTAAATTCATGCTTTTTTTGCTTTTAGACATTTTGTACAAGGAGACTGATTTGTTGCACTAACTATTAGATAGTTTGGTAAAAAAAAAAAAAAAAGTATCCTAATAGTTTTTGTTTTGTAATAAGTCCCTTAAAATTAACAACGTTCCATACCAGACTTCATGCTTGTTTGGCCGATGTTCTTGAATAACCGCAGTGAGTTGTTACATTAAATGTTTAATTTAAAGCCTTTAGATTTTATTTTCTGTACATTCTGTGTAATATTGTAAATTCTCATCTTAGACCTTTGTCATCAAAATATTTGGCCCAGTTGGAAGATGTTTTCCTCGCCTCCTGCTCTCATGATGGATCTAAAATGTATGTTGCTTGGTGACAATGGTGGAAAAATAGAGGGCTGAATTTCCTCAGCAGGAACACATATCACAATCAAAACTTGGCAGAGGATCTAACTGTTAAAATGTTGGATTCTCCCTTTGCACATTGCTATGCAGAGGGTCTGATTCATCCCCACATTATCCAAAACAAACAACAAATACATTTGTCATTACAATTAAGTTAAACTGTCATTGATGTCTTTTTGTTTGTACTGAAGGCACGGCAATTAATTTACCGTTTCTGTCAGGGATTATTTCGCTTTTTAATAGTTTTTTTTAGTGTTTTTTGGACCTCCATAAATAACACTTCTACTTCTTATTTTATTTTTTATGAATATGCCATGAATAGCATTTGGACTACATGGTCTGATTGAAGAGGAATTATACCTACATATGACATGGGGCCATAGTAAAATCATAGCCGTGGGGTACTATATGTGATATATAGCTTGCTTTTAGAACTTCGTCTTAGAAGCATTCACAATGTTGAGATCTGTGCCATTCTCAACAATAATAAGCATTGGAGAATACTAACTACTTTCATACCCACCTGATAAAGGTGCCTTAAAGCAACCCAGTCACTAACTTTCTTTCAGTGAGGTGCTTGCCTGCCTCCTCCAGTTAGCTACCCCTCTCAAGTCAGCTATCCACCTACCATCGTAAACCACAGCAAGGGACTCATAAGGCGGACCAAGCTGGACCAATGTAAGTATTCATAAAAAGTTATAAGTGGAGTTCAGCTTTAAATACATTATTTAAATACATTATTTAAATAGCTTCATTACATTATATAAGAGGAGCCAGAACAATTGCTTTAGCTGGAATGTTAATTTAATTGTAGAACTTTAAGACCATATTTAAAGTATATATAAAGGTAATCTTAAAAAGTAATCTTCAGTTTCATTAAAATAATATGTGGTGATCATTCAATGAAGGTCCTTGCTCAGGAACTCTCCTTTATGTGGTGACAACTATTTCCCAACTGAGCATCTGCACTGTTATTCTTTCACATGAACCCTTGATGAAGAATAGAGGCGGCTGTGGTGACACAGACTTGCACAGCCATGGTCCCCTGTTCCCACTAGTAGGACTAGATCTGAGCAATGATGCACAGCTGATGCTGGAGTGTAAATGCAGGATGCTGAATTAATTTTAAAAAAAAAAGCTTCTGAGACAAAATTTGTCCCAATTCTGTCTCTACAGGAGTGCAACCAACCCGCTTTTAATTTTTTATTTTCTAAGCTGTGTGAAAAAAATGCAAGGTAGAAGCTGCTTGATTGCTATGGGCATCCACGCCAGTTGAGATAGAAGTGTTCTCAGGCACATTTTTTTAAAATTCTACCACAGTATTGTAGCAAACTAAATGTCATCTAATTAGGGATTTACATCTACACTATGTTAGGATTTCAAATCTGCAGCATCCTTTTAAAACTGTTTTATTAGTGTGTTCTTGTCTTTTACAATTAGGTATTTACTTGAATGATGAAAACCTTTGGTGCAGAGCTTTTAGGCTTTGTATGATGAGCAGGTCTATATGTTGTATCCTAGGCTGATATGAATTATGACCTCCTTTTATATAGACTTCTCACCAACCATGTTATGTCATTATTGTGGACATAACAACTATGGTGTCCTGTTGGAAGCTCCACTTATTCAGCTTTACATTGATACATTCTATTCACTCCAATGAATCTGACTTGTTAGATTTATATGTATGTAACCAGATGTGACCAGACTGGGCAAAAATAAAATGATACATGCCTACTGTGAAAGTCCTGTTCATGGTGCTGGCCCTCCATCTCCGTTTCCCTAGTCAGTGCTTTTTTCTGTGCATTTGTCACACAAACACATGTGTCTTAAAATGTTGCTAAATACATTTAGTGATAAAAATATTCTACTCACTGTTTTTGTTTTGATTTCCTCCCTTAGCTGACATGGTTGTGCAGAGAGATGTCTTCTCAAGATGCTTTACTATTTGGTTTGGATGCTGTTTATATACAAAAGTCCTCTTATTCCCAAATTGTTCATCTGCATTCCAGATCCCTATGCTAGCCAATGGAATTCTTTTATGAGCAGTCATATGGGTGTTTCATTCAACTTTTTCTAGAGTTTGTGCTTTAAGGCTGGTAGTTATCGTAATTAAGACATTAAATTATATTCTATTTCTGAACTAGAATGATTGGTTTGGTGTGATTGATTTTGTTTTATGATGTGATTCATTTTCTAAGCAATTTATTTAGTATAGAAATTATCCCTGTGTCCTGTAAAGTGTTCTTTATACTTTTACAGTTAATAAATGGGGTAACTGTTTGAAATAAATTTAGAATATGATATATTTAGACTGATCTTGCATTTTAATGACATTTTGGAATACAATTGCCAGTAAATAAACCAATGAAGCATATAGAGGCTGCAATGCTAGAATAAAGGGCCGGCATTTATTGTATATTCTATTGTAGTAACAGTTTTATATATTAAGGAAGCATTAAATATGAAACTTTTTTCAATATTGAATACAGATCAAACAAATATACATTGAACAGAAAAGTATTTCTTTATGTTTTTGCCCAAGTATTTACATTCGTCATGTTTCCAAACAGCTGGCTCCTATTCTCTCTGCTCAGCAGCCGATAACTTCCTGTCCAATACAAGATCACAAGGGACAGCACAGTCTCCATCAACTATCCATCTACTAGCTTGGAGAATGAAGGTGGGAGGAAAGAGGAGTTGGGAACAGGAGGGAGGGGAATGGCTTGCCTTGCCATGCTTTTGTGTTTGTGGAGATAAACAGAGCTTACTAGCGCACACAAGTGGTTCCATAGGACCCTGCAAGGGAAAGGAGACACCCTAAAACAGGATATCAGGGCCAGGACGATGGGACTAGCTCCCTTAGGCCCAATTTACACCAGCCGCTGCACTAAATGCACAACAGCTGGTGTGAACTTCCTGGCACATCGCACTGTGTACTTTTTTTGGGTAGAACTTTATTGAAATGTCACAGGTGACATTTCATTCAGTTTTACAGGCACTGAGAGGTGTGAGGCGGTTGTTCCGTGTCGTATTCCTCTGTGCTGGAAAAAAGTACTGCATTCCCAGCGTTCTCAACACAACACAGTGATGTGAACTGAGCCTGTCTGCGACAAGCAAATTGCCTTGTCTTGCATTGAGGCTGTGCTGGAAACAAAGGCCAGCGCAGCCCCAACGCATATGTTATGAATCGGCACTTAAGGATCTTGTGGATGAGCTGGGTAAAAAGGAAGAGCAAATATTCATATTCATTCCTTACTTATTATTATTACTTATTCCATACACCTCACATGCAGCAGAGTACATTACTGGGCATCATGCTGGTAAACATGACACTCCTAGTGATACAATTGAAATTTCTCAGTGGTGATTCTTTCCTATTACAATGTTAAATTGGAAGGATTTCAGTTGCTTACACATAGATAATAAAATAAATGTAAATTTGTATTCTTATTTATTTTAAATCTAATTTTCTGTTAGTTGTGAGATGGTGGAGCTGCTTCTATTCAATAAAACACAGATATTTTTCTACAGCAGGATTGCGAGTAAATTATTACTTCTGGTTGGTGAGTAATGTTTTTTTCCCCATGATTAAGCTTCAATAGAAACTATGTAATCATATCTATGCATGTATAACTGTGATGACACATGTCAGCTGTTCACATTAAATAATAAATATGTCTGATTAGTTGATCATATCAATGTAAGGATCCGTCACCTGGATACAGGATAGATGTAGATGGGACATGAATGGCAGAGGGTGTTCCTAATCACCAGTTGAATGGTAAAGGTCTTTCATCAAGGAGGGTTACTCTGGGGTTACCCCAGAAATGTGTCAAAATATGGAGTGGGTGGCTAGATGCACCAGGAGTGGTCATGCTAGACCTTGCAATATTTTTAACAGAGTAAAGTTGTAATTTTATTATCAGCTAGAGTTTCATTCACTGGTTTTAAACATTGGGTAACTAAATGTACAGATTTGTATACTTCTGCTAGAAAGTTAATGTACCTATGTAGCTCTTTATAGTACTGACAGGTTGACTGCTGAAAGCCTTAGCGGTCTAGTAAACCCAACCAAACCGTTTAAATTAAAGGTGCAGTGAGCTGTAGGTCATTATAAGCCATAATAATTGACCTATGTACAGTTGTGTGAAAAAGTGTTGGCCCCTTCCTGATTTTTCATTGTTTTGCACGTTTGTCACACTTTAATGTTTAAGATCATCAAACAAATTTAAATATTAGTCAAAGATAACACAAGTAAACACAACATGCAGTTTTTAAAGTAAGGTTTTTATTATTAAGGGAAAACAAAATCCAAACCCACATGGCCCTGTGTGAAAAAGTGTTTGCCCCCTAAACCTAATAACTGGTTGGGCCACCCTTAGCAGCAAGAACTGCAATCAAGCATTTGCGATAACTGGCAATAAATCTGTTACAGCGCTGTGCAGGAATTTTGGTCCACTCATCTTTGCAGAATTGTTGTAATTCAGCCACATTGGAAGGTTTTCGGGCATGAACCGCCTTTTTAAGGTCATGCCACAGCATCTCAATAGGATTCAGGTCAGGACTTTGACGAGGCCACTCCAAAGTCTTAATTTTGTTTTTCTTCAGCCATTCAGAGGTGGACTTGCTGGTGTGTTTTGGATCATTGTCCTGCAGAACCCAAGTTCGCTTCAGCTTGAGGTCACGAACAGATGGCCGCACATTATCCTTCAGGATTTTTTGGTAGACAGCAGAAAACATGGTTTCATTTATCACAGCAAGTCTTCCAGGTCCTGAAGCAGCAAAACAGCCCCAGACCATCACACTACCACCGCCATATTTTACTGTTGGTATGATATTTTTCTGAAATGTGGTGTTACTCTTACGCCAGATGTAATGGGACACACCTTCCAAAAAGTTTGACTTTTGTCTTGTCAGTCCACAGAGTATTTTCCCCAAAGTCTTGGGGATCATCAAGATGTTTTCTGGCTTAACGGAGACGAGCTTTTATGTTCTTTTTGCTCAGCAGCGGTTTTCGTCTTTGAACTCTGCCATGCAGGCCATTTTTTGCCCAGTCTCTTTCTTATGGTGAAGCCATGAACACTGACCTGAACTGAGGCACGTGAGGCCTGCAGTTCTTTGGATGTTGTTGTGGTGTCTTTTGTGACCTTTTGGTTGAGTCTTTGCTGCGCTCTTGGGATAATTTTGGTTGACCGCCCACTCCTGGGAAGGTACACAACTGTTCCGTGTTTTCGCCATTTGTGGATAATGGCTCTCACTGTGGTTCGCTGGAGTCCCAAAGCTTTAGAAATGGCTTTATAACCTTTTCCAGACTGATAGATCTCAATTACTTTCAACAAAAAAATTAAAAATCAGGAAGTGGGCCAACACTTTTGCACACAACTGTATATGGCTAGTCAATTGCCTACAGATAAATAGAAATTTATACTTTACCAAAAAAAATGTAAATCTTTTGTCTAAGAGATGTCAGCTTTGTGTCTGTGTAGGGACAAGAGATGGTCGGGTTCTCTTTGGTTCAGTTCCCCCTGGCAGCCCGTCCATCAGCTTCAGATTTCTCCTTTCTGTGTCTGTGTACGTCCTCCTGTATATTCTTTCCTTTTTATTTCAGTCTTTTCAATCTTTAAATTTCTCCAAACTTTTATCACCCAAAAATGTGGGAGGAGAAAGCTTATATCAACCTAATTATGACGTCAGTAACTAGATCACCTTACTCCAATTGTCCCTGCAATTACCTGAAGAGGGCACTGTTGGACTAGCAATAATTTTGGATTTTTCCTTAAAATATCAATAAACATGTGCATCGGCAAAAAATTTGTTTAGTTTCGTTTCGTTTTGATTCGGATTTTGCGTTATTTCGTTTTTCAGGCTTCGGGTCCGAAAGTCAATTAGTTTCGGATTTGGACAAAAATAGTTAGCGGTAGTCTGTATGAATTGTCGTCTCGTTTTCGTTTCATTCGTTGCACATGAAAAGTATTATGACACCTCGGCTCACAGACCCGAATGGCATTTGGGAGCTCATGAATAGCATTCGGGAGCTCCCGAATGCTATGTTGTATTTGACAGCTGAGGATGTCAAATGGGCAGAGCGAGCCGTGACGTCTGAATGTGCAGAGCAAGCATGGTGGTAAAAAGAAAGTGCAGAGCGTTAATGAAGGTGACAAGAATGTGCAGAGCATTAATTAAGATGACGAGAACGTGCAGAACAGTAATGAAGGTAACCAGAATGTGCAGAGTGGTAATGAAGGTGACAAGAATGTGCAGAGCAGTATTGAAGGTAACCAGAATGTGCACAGCAAGAATGGTGGTAAAAAGAAAGTGCAGCGCAATAATGAAGGTAACATGAAAGTGCAGAGCAAGAATGAAGGTAACAAGAAAGTGCCAAGTAAGAATGGTAAGAAGAAGGTTTTGAAGTAAATAACCATTGAATTGATGAAAGAAATTGTAGAAAAGCATGAGCGTGGTATTTGTGTGACTGATCTGGCCTCGGAGTACAAGATGGCGAAGTCGACAATCTCAACTATTTTGAAGAATAAAGATGCCATCAAAGGAGCTGATGTGGCAAAAGGAGTAACAATGTTAACCAAGCAGAGGACACAAGTACTGGAAGAGGTAGAAAACCTTTTGTTAGTGGGGTTGAATGAGAAACAGCTGGCAGGTGATAGTGTTAGTGAAGCTGTGATCTGTGAAAAAGCCAGGAAATTGCAAAGTGATTTACTGCAACAAAACCCCTCTAGAAGTGCAACAAGTGATGAATTTAAAGGCAGTAGAGGGAGGTTTGATAAATTCCGCAAGAGAAGTGGCCTCCACAGGGTATGCAGCACAGGAAAAAACAAGTGACATTAGACAGATTTTTTGGCAAAATTGACCCTGCAGCTAAGAGACAAAGAAGAGAGGAAACCCCTGAAGGAGATCTCTCTGATGTCCTTATGGAGGGGGACTCTCCCTCCAAACAATAACCTCCTCCCCACCCACCTCCCTGTCCTCCACGCCAGAGGTCACCCCAAGAAAGGTTAGTGTTCACTCTCTTCATACTGTACTGTACTGTACTTTGTTTCATATTTTTGTGGTTAAAAATTTTTTTTACATATGGTTCAGAACGGATTAACCTTATTTACATTAAACCCTATGGGAAAATTTTATTCTGTTTGTGACCAAAATCATAGGGGTCAGAACAGATTAATCTTATTTACATTAAACCTTATCGGGAAATTTGATTCGGTTTGCAACCAGAATCGTGGAACCAATTAAGTTTGTGAACCGAGGGGTACCGCTGTGTATATTTATATATATATGTGTGTGTATGTATATATATGTATATATATAAATATACACTGAGTGAGCAGATTATTATGACCACCCCATCAGTACTTCGTTGGGCCACAAAATGACTCCACGAGATTACTTTCTTTGGGCCGCCTTGTGACTCCATGAGATGTTAAAAGGTGATGCGAGGAATCTGACACTGCACTGTTGCCCTTCTGTTGTCTTGTACCAGTCTTGCCACTCTCCGTTCTGCCCTAACATTGACTAGTCGCAAATCTGGAGTTTTGGGTGGAGGAACTTGACTGGCCTGCACAGTCCTATCCTCAACCCGATAGAGCACCTTTGGGATGAATTCGAGCGGAGACTGCGAGCCGGGCCTTCTCGTCCAACATCAGTACCTGACCTCACAAATGCGCTGGGCATCAGCATACCAAGACATTTTGGACAATTTCATGCTCCCAACTTTGTGGGAACAGTTTGGGGATGGCCCCTTCCTGTTTCAACATGAATGCACACCAGTGCACAAAGCAAGGTCCATAAAGACAGGGATGAGCAAGTTTGGGGTGCATGAACTTGACTGGCCTGCACAGTCCTGACCTCAACCCAATAGAACACCTCTGGGATGAATTAGAGCAGAGACTGCGAGCCAGGCCTTCTCGTCCAACATCAGTACCTGACCTCACAAATGCGCTTCTGGAAGAATGGTCAATATTGAACCCTACGGACTAATACTGGGATGTCATGAAAGTTCATGTGTGTTTAAAGGCAGTTGTCCCAATACTTTTTTTTTATATAGTGCGTCTATATATATATATACACCACTTCACAATCAGGATGTACAGTATGTCCCATGGTCCTGAAGTGGTAAAAGTGCACATGCTAGCCCCTTAAGGAGGCAAACGCTGTGTATCTTGGAGAATCAAGCTGTATGGGCTTACATGTACTTTAAGGAAACAGGGACACCGGCACTCCAATGTAATCGTAAATGTAAAGTCTTTTATTGAAGATAATACGACATGTCACAAAGATGCGTCTTTATGACATGTCGTATTTTTTTCAATAAAAAGACTTTACATACCTTACCTTAACATTGGAGTGCCGGTATTCTGACTCCGATCGTTGTGATAGCGAAATATGTCCCTTGCTGAGACCTCTATGCCTGGCCTGTATAAGCAGATATACTCACTGCGGACAATCCTCGTCAGATAGCTGAACTCGTCAATACCGATTCATTCAAAAGAGGGTGTTTATTCTTTACATCAGGATTACAGCAGATGATAGGAACAGCAGTTGAACGGTTATAGTATTGTGCGGTCAGAAAATGATGCCTTTCCTCCGTACTGTGCATATTACCTGTGTGTCCTTGTTACATGTGGCTTTCAACTGTGCCCATGACACAGGAAGTACCGCACACAGGAAGAAGGGTGGGGCTACACTAGGGGGAAATACATCGTCACATGAGGAATAATTACAGAAAACATGTTTGTTACAACAAAAGGCCACTAGATGGCAGCATAGGATAACACATGAATTTAGCTATGAGAAAATAGTTAGGCAAATCACACTATATAAATTCTAACCTATATAACAATGCTAATCTTAACTGAGGCTATGCATCTCATATTCTATGCCCCTGTTGGGGCGGCACAGCCGGTGTCCCTGTTTCCTGCTATTACATGACGGCTGATGGGTTCAATTAGATGGGTTCAATTACCCTGTTAAAATAACATTGTTCACCTGAAGATGAGGCAGAGCCAGAGTTGGGTGTCCCACAGCTCCCTCCTCCTGTCCTCCCTTATAAACTTTAACTGCAAGCTCAGTCCAGCTGAGATTCGATGCAGCTCTCTTTTGCTTTTGCTACCTGATGGTGGTCACATTCTGACTTCCCCCGCATGTTTAGTGATTTTCTTTTTAATGTTTTCTTTATAATGTTAAAGAATGAAAAATAAAAGTACATTTTTAGTCGAGTGATTATGAAATGTTGCATAAAAATAGTTTATTTTTATTTTAAAGCCAGCAAGCACAGCTCCAGGCATCTTTTACATTTGCATCTATCTTATTTAGATGCATTGTTGACAATAGCCTGCTGTGTTCAGTGCACCATAGCTCAGCTCATGTTTAACTCTGACTTGACTAAATCTGAGCAATGACTGAGTGTGGATAGGCTATACAGGAAAAAGTCTAAAAGTAGAGAGCTTCTACATTAAGCTTTTTAAAAATAAATACATGGTGCTCTGTGACTCCAATGCTAAACATGTGACTCTTGCTAAATTTCTGAAATAAAGATCTATATACAATAGAAAATGTTTAGTTCTATGTGTTTTCATACTTTACCAGCGCACATCAACAGAACAGAAGATGTGACCTTATAAAGCCAATAACATTTTCTTAATCAGATCAGTTTTTATTAAAAAAAATGTATTCTAACATCCATAAGACATAATTTGTGCTGCTCTGTAACATACAGAGCCATATTATTAGAACAATTAACAGATAACAATAGCCATGCAACCAGGTTAGGGATACATACATAGGGTTTGGGGAGGGGGGTATTTGGGAGCACAGAAATGGACATGCCACATATTTATCACCGGTATATCGATCCCATATATAAAGAAAAGGAAACAAAAACCAAGAAAAATTGAGTGATGGTTCCATCTTCGGGAGGTGGAGATGAAACTCCCCACTCCCCGAAACATCCCCACATCTGTATTTAGCCACTCCCAGCGTCTCTTGCATCATGTCATGGCTAGACTATATCCTTCACATGTTTTGTAGTTGTGCGACCCTTAATTTGTTTACCTTCGAACCTGGCTTATTACGCATCCCTCAATGTCATCAGGACTACCCTCCCACTTGTGCTGTCCAAACTGTTACAGCATGCACTCGGTGGAGCCCCCCTCCTCTCCTCCATCACACCCCCTCTACATCTATGTGTCTCCCTCCTCTTACACCTCTCCCCCTCTCTCCTTCCCTTTCCTATCAAACACATACTGACGGAGTTTAATGATCAGTACTCTGTGGCACCTATTTTTTACATTACCCGTGTTGATATGTGATTTTTTTCCAGTGTTATAAGACAATCCAATTCTATCATCCAAGTCTCTGCCATCGGCACTACAGGGGCCATCCATTGGAGGGCAATAGTCCTCCTTGCTGCAAATAGAGCCCCAGATACAGCAACCACGGTGGGGTCATCCCATGTGGAGGTGTCAAATACATCTAGAAGGCAAGCTAGTGGAGAGTAGGGGAGTTGAATCATGAAAGTGGAGTTAATATAATGCACCACTGTGTCCCAATATCTCTCTAATTTGGGGCAGCGCCACAAAAGGTGTATAAGGGACCCAGGCTCGATACCACATTTAGGACATTTAGAGTCAGGTCTTACTCAGATTTTAAAGAGGAACAGTGGGGTGCGGTACATTCTGTGCAAGATAAAACGCTGAGTCAGCCTGTGCGAGGAGGACATAGAGGAGGCACCAACCGAGGCCATGGCACTCTCCCATTCGTCCTCTGTAAGGGTCCCCAGATCCTCCTCCCATGCCGATCTACACCGGAGAGGATACTTCCTCAGAAAGTGGGAGAGTACATGGGAGTACAACAGAGAGACAACGCCTTTGGTATGTGTAGAAAGTGCAATTTGGTCTAGGAGTGGGACCTTGGCTATGTGTATTGGACCAGTCCCCGGGTGTACGGACAGGGCGTGCCTCAGCTGGAGGTACTGATAGAACTGGGTCCTCTGTAAATTGAATCTAGATTGAAGCTGTTGGAATGAGCATAGAGTGCCTGCATCATATACCTGTGATAGTAGGTGGATTCCCTCCCTCCTCCATGAGACAAAGCCCCTCAGTTCTTTTGATATTCCCACATTCCTACTTTTGCAGCAGCTCCTTTTACTCACAGGAAATGGCTGCACAAGAAAGCCACACAAGTTAGCAATGCACAGATACCATTTTTTCAAGAGCAAGTACAAGTACTTCGCCTCAGGTACTTGCCGATACCAATACTTTTTCTTAAAGGGACATGTCATGTGACATTTAAACAAAAAAAAAACAATACAGACTACTGGGTTTAGGGAAGTTTCCTTATAATTATGAAGAACTGTAACTCAAGCCATGATTATTTAGCAATGAAGAATGGCAACCAGCGATAGAGAACTACAGATCACGTCAATCCATGATTATACAGCAATGGAGAATGGCAACCGGCTCACCTGGGCTGTGTGCAGTCTCACCAGGGCTGCATACACATCTCACCAGGGCTGCATTTGGGTCTCACCAAGGCTATGTTTAGGTCTCACCAAGGCTATGTTTAGGTCTTACCAGGGCTGGACACAGGTCTCACCAGGGCTGCCTTTGGGTCTTTCAAGGGCTGCATTTGGGTGCCTCTAGTGCTGCTTTTGGGTGTTACCAGGGCTGCATCTGGGTCTCACTAGAGCTGCATTTGGGTCTCACCAGGGCTGTATTGGCAGGTGCCGGTCTGTCCAGGGCTGTATTGGCAGGTGCCGGTCTGTTCACGGCTGTATTGGCAGGTGCCGGTCTGTTCACGGCTGTATTGGCAGGTGCCGGTCTGTCCAGGGCTGTATTGGCTGGTGCCAGCCTCTCCAGGGCTGTGTTCGCATCTCACCAGGGCTGCATATGTGGCTCTCCAGGGCCGTATGGACGAGTGTGGGGCTGTCCAGGGCAGTGCCGGTCTTGGGAAGGAGGAGATGTGAAACTGGACTGGCACTGCCAAAACAGGTTAGGAACAAAGTTGTAGAGAAGTACAGATCAAGGTTGGGTTATAAAAAAAAATCAATAGACGAAATGGGACGGCCGGAACTGGGAAATGGAACGGCCGGAACTCATTGAGAGGCGCATGCGCGAGGTGTCCGTGATGGCATCCGCAATGGACGTGTGAGCCTCGCAACACGGCGGGCGCTGACTTCTCTCCCTGCTCGTAACATTCGATCGGCGGCACCAGACGGAGACTGAAGGAGACAGAGGCGGAAGGGGCATAACAGAGGCAGGCTGACAAGATAGCCTCGATGGCAGGAGGCAAGCAGAAAGGGGCGAAAAATCGTCCCAAAAAGACAGTACAACCAACGGCAGTAGGGAAGGAGGACAACACTAAGCAAAAGATTGAACACACAAACGCCAATGCTGAACCAACACTCGAAGGGGAAGCAAGAGACACAGATCAAAGCCATTCACCTACAGCTCAAACAGAAGGAGAATATACGGATCATGGATCCCTAGCCTCTAGCTCACCGCCATCCACCTTATCCCTGCTAGATCATACAGTGGCAAGTATGAGATTTCCTTTATTTCACCCCTCGAGTACTGAGTTACATGAAAGTGATATGCAGGACAGTGTAAATTCTTTGCAAGATTTTCCACAAGACCCTGACATATTTATAAGATTCTCAAATATGCTTGAACGAGGTTTCTCCTCTATGGCAAAGAAAATCACTACAGATATCAGGGGTGATCTAAGAGATCTGGGAACTCGTATAGAATCAATTGAGAACAAACTTGATTCAACGATTGCTTGCACTAACAATAATGCCTCCTGTATTCAAGAACTACAGAGCCAATTAGAAGAGGCACTATCTAAAATTGAGGATCTGGAAAACAGATCAAGACGCTACAATTTCCGGATCAGAGGAGTTCTGGAATCTATTGTAGATTTAGTGCCTGCGGTTCAATCCTTTATTAAAGACCTAATACCAGGTTTAACAAATACAGAATTGGAATTGGATAGAGTCCATAGAGTGACAACATCTATGCGTTTTGAACGCTCCTCTAGAGACATTACTGTTAAACCGCATTTTTTTCGGATTAAAGAGTCAATAATGCAGGAAGCTAGAGCGGCATCAGAGCTGCTCTTGATGGGTCACCGAGTACAACTATATGCGGATATCTCTCCTGCGACTATTCAAAAAAGGCGCTCCCTGAAACCACTTTTAGCAGCCCTGATCAACCGGGGTGTTAAATACAGGTGGGCCTTCCCATTTCGTCTATTGTTTTTCTATAAAGACCAATCCTACTCCATTAAGACCTTATGTGAAGGTAAAAAACTGCTGTCACAATTAGGGATTAATCTCACTGAAAAAGAGCCATTGGCCCACATCCCACCCCAAGAACAGGGAAAACCTCCTATTTCCCCACTATTGAAAAAACCATCAAGAAGGACACTATCTAATTTACAAGTCTCTGGAGAAACCGCTGAAAATTGAGCCTTAATTTGCAAATCTTAAATGTTATGAAATATGCTTTTGCTACTCTTTTATAACTAAAATAGTGGAGGGAAGACGCTGCCTGCCGTAGTAGGCCATGCGCCCTTGTTTGCTCTAGGTCCAAAGGGACAACCCCGGGCCTAGACCAAACTCTCATTCAACTTAGATTGTTTGAGTAAGTTGATATGGAGGAGGGAGATTCTCTCCTGATTGATTGTTTGTTTGTTTTCTGTGTTATGTTTTTCCTTGTTTTTGTTTCTTTTCTTTTCTTTTCTTATTTTATTATTTCCCTAAATTCCCTATGGCCGTATTTGTAGCAGTTTCCAAATGGTCCCAAAAATTTTCCCTCTTGGTTTATCAACTGAAAGGCGGGGGGAGAGTGTTTAGCCAAAATACAAGTAATTGCACTTTTAAATACGCCAAATGTAGGTACTAAATCTCTAACACTAGCCTCCCATAATACCCAGGGCCTGAATATCTTGGTGAAGAGAAGGAAGGCTTTCCAAAACTACCACTCTCATCATAGCGACGTGCTACTCCTGCAGGAGACCCACTTTTCAGCATCTAGCCCCCCATCCTCCCTCCATAAGCACTTTCCGAGGTTTTATTTGGCAAGTGCGAAGGAGAGAAGCAAGGGGGTGGCTATATGCTTTTCTGAAAAAGTGGCTTTTATCGCTTCGCTGGAAATCAGAGATAAAGAAGGACGATATATACTGTTAAAAGGATGCATCGATAAACAGCTATTCACCTTTATATCATACTATGCACCGAATACATCCCAGATACCCTTCTTTATCTCTATGTTTAGAGCTCTCTCACCATATTTTGAAGGTATAATTATCTGTGCTGGAGACTCCAACATAGCATTGGACTCCACCATTGACAGGACATGCAAAAAACAATCTAAAACCAAACCTGTGGTAAAGGCCGGGCTCCTCCTCACTAGAATATTACGGTCCCATTATCTAATAGAAATCTGGAGAGAACAAAACCCCAAAATCAAAGATTACACATATTTTTCACATGCCCACGGGACCTATGCAAGAATTGACCAGATATTTGTTAGGTCTAACCTCATTCCGCTAGTAAACTCTTCTCATATTAAGGATATAGTTTGGTCAGATCATTCTATGGTCACAATGTGCATCTCCCACCTACAAGGTTTCAATACACCGTTCCAATGGAGATTAAACGATTTACTATTGAGCTCAGCACCGCTATGTAATGAGATCAAAGCACATTTAACCAACTATTTTTCGATGAATGTTGCTCCGAATGTGTCCCCAGGCATGGAGTGGGCAGCTCATAAAGCGACCATCCGAGGCATATTCATCGAACAGACCACTAGAACCAAGAAACATACCACAAAACATATAACAGAACTAGAGAGTAAGTTAAAAACACTCACTGAATTACATAAGCAAACTCTTTCTCTCGCGCTGCTTCGAAAAATAGAGCAGGTTAGAACAGAACTCAATTTGCTCATGACCACAAGAGCAGAAAAAAGCCTCCGCTGGTCAGCGAATAAGCTCTATACACATAGAGACTGAATGGGCTCGCTTCTGGCCTCTAAATTAACACCAAAACCGCGTAATCTCCTAATTCCTAAAATTAGATGCAGGTCAGGCGATTACACTCAAAACCCAATAAAGGTACTTGAGGAGTTCCATTCATGCTATACTTCATTATATGAGGTACAAACAGGGATATCAGAAGAGCAAAAATCAAGGTTTTTTTAGAGATCTTGTGGCCCCAGTTTTATCGCCTGAACACAGATTAATTTTGGAAGCCCCGATTTCTCCCCCAGAAATTAGATTAGCAATCAATATGGCGAAATCTAATTCGGCTCCAGGTCCAGATGGACTACCTATTAACTATTATAAAAAATTTATAGAGATCTTGGCACCTTTCATGGAAGCCTTCTTTAACTCCTTACATTCAGGCGCCCCTCTGGACCTGGATCTGAATAGAGCCTATATAAGTATCATCCCTAAGCCACACAAAGACTCAGGGGAAGTCTCTAACTACAGACCAATCTCATTGATAAATAACGATATAAAATTCCTATCTAAAATTTACGCTAATAGATTAAATAGCTTTTTAGGCAATTACATTCATCGAGATCAAGTAGGCTTTATTGGGGGAAGACAAGGCCCAGACCAGGTTAGAAGAGCCCTAGACCTAATTGCACTGCTTAACCACCCTTGGGATGATACCCCTCCCCAACAAGGGATGCTGTTATCTATAGACTTGGAAAAAGCATTTGACTCGGTTTCCTGGGAATACCTGTTACAACTTCTTAAATCCTGGGGATTTGGGCCCAAATTTCTTAACTTAGTAAGCGTCCTCTACTCCTCCCCATCAGCTCAGATTCGCCTTCAAGGCTATCTATCAGGCCCTATCCAAATTCGAAGGGGCACTAGGCAGGGATGCCCACTTTCGCCATTATTATTCGCCATAGCAATCGAACCTCTGGCAATATTACTTTGCAATAGCTTAGATATTAAAGGGATAAAATGCTCTTTAGAGGAACATAAATGTGCCTTGTTCGCAGACGATATGTTGTTATTTGTAACCTCTCCATTGGTGTCATTACCTAACATTATGGCACTTCTGGAAAAATACGCACAGATATCGGGACTTCGAGTCAATGCCACCAAGTCAGTAGCATTAAATATTAATCTTTCTGTTGAAACCTGGTCGGGCCTTAAAAATTTGTTCCCATTTAACTGGCGCACAGACTTTTTACAATATCTGGGAGTGAAACTCACCCCCCTGTACACCAAATTATATATGGTAAATTTTCCACCACTATACAAATCTCTCAGGGATGATATGATTAGATGGACTACATGTAACATATCCTGGATAGGGCGAATCCATTCAATTAAAATTACTTTATTCCCTAATATACTGTATCTATTTAGGACACTACCAATCCCGATTTATTTGGGGGGGGACCAAGAATTTCTCGAAAGACCCTCTTCAAACCCAGAAACCAGGGGGGCTTAGGGGTACCAAATTTGCTTCTTTATTATAGGGCAGCACACATTTCACAATTATTATCTATTTACTTCAAGTCAGTTGTTCCTGACTGGGTCAGGATGGAAGTTGACTCGCACAAGGGACCCTCTATTGAGCCATGAAATTCAAGCAGAGGCCAAAGACCCTGGTGCCAACTTTAATACATTCTTTAGCCTTATGGGATCAGATCCGAAACAAGGAAGGGATGGTCTCTTCTCACACTCGCCTCGCGCTCTTATTTGAAAATGTAAATTTTATGCCAGGATTACAGACAAAAACATTTAAATGGTGGATAGATAAATGATTGTATAGGATTGGGGACTTTATTAAACTCCCTAAACCATTCACACACCTTTATTGCATAAACACTCTCAAGATGCCTCACTCCGAATATTTCAGATTTAGACAAATTAATCATTTTCTACTCACTTTACATATTCCCGAGGTTGGAGCCCCGCTGTCAACACAATATGAACGGTGGTGCCTAGGAGGGTTAGGTTAAAGGGGAGGCACGTCCCTGATCTATGATGCCCAACTAGGATCATTTACAAAAACAGCTTATATGGTGGCCTGGGAGATAGACATAGGGACACCACTCTCCTTAGAAGAATGGCAACAGTGTTCTATAAGATCAACCAAGGGACTATTAAATGTTTCTCTCTTAGAAGCCAACTACAAGGTTTTTTCTCGATGGTATCTTGTGCCAGCAAAATTAGCGAATATGGGCCCAGGCATCAGTTCGGTATGCTTCATGGGCTGTAAACAGCAAGGCACTATGCTCCATGTTTGGTGGCAGTGCCCAGGATTACGACCCTTTTGGAACAAGTTGTTTGCCCTGCTTTCTAAGATTCTCGGGATCTATATCCCCAGAGACCCACAGTATATATTACTAAACAAATCAATCCCAGACATCTCTAGAACACAGAGCAAACTTGTATCTTTTTTTTCCTGGCGGCTAAGACATCAATAGCTCGGTCCTGGAAATCTGAAAAGGTTCCATTCTCTCTGGTGCTGTCTAAAGTGAATTGGATCATGATCCACGAGAAACTATATAGCATTTTACAGGATAGCTATGCAGAATTTGAAGCAGTATGGGAGCCTTGGTTGAAATACCAAGAGATCTCAAATGCACACAACATCATTCCCGATGCTTTAGCTTAAGCATACCTGTTCTGCTGCTTGGAATCAAAGGAAACAATAATTAATGCTTTAATTTTTATAATATAATATGATTATTTTTTTCTTCTTTGTTCGTTTTTTTTCTTTTTTGTACAGTAAAATGTTTTTCCATAAGTTCTCATATAGCGAAAGCAGCTATACCTATATTGAGAGGCCCAGCACCCTCAAAGCTAGAAGTGACCGAAGGGAAGGGTGAGCCCCTGGAGGTGGATGAGGGCAGGGGCAAAGATGAATGTTAATAACACAACTGGTTTTCCCCCTTTCTCTCCCTTGATGATAGCTTTGATGGCCTATGGAAGGGATGGGGGATGCGGGGAAATAATGTTGATTTGAGAAATATTGCATTTTCTGGTTTTTTTTATACAAATGTTAAAAACTGGTATTAAAACATGCTATATCTTATGGAAAACCAATAAAAACTTTGAAACCCTAAAAAAAATCAGAAACTTTGAACATCTCCCAGAGCACTATTAAATACATTATTAAAGAATGGAAAGAATATGTCACCACAACAAACCTGTCTAGATAGGGCCACCCACCAAAACTCACAGAACAGGCAAGGAGGCCATTAATCAGAGAAGCAACAAAGAGACCAAAGATAGCCCTGAGAGAGCTGCAAAGCTCCACAGCGGAGATTGAATTGTGAAAATGCCCTGTATCTGCACCAATACTAGTATCGGTTTTCGATGAATCCCTAGTAAAAATTCCACTATTTGATCACATTCAGTGGCTATAGTATTTACCCCCTTGGCATTTTTCCTATTTTGGCCCCAGAGTCTGCATCACTGAGCAAGAGGCACCATGAAGACCAAGCAGCTTGCCAAACAGGTTAGGGACAAAGTTGTAGAGAAGTACAGATCAAGGTTGGGTTATAAAAATAATCAAACTTTGAACATCACTCAGAGCACTATTAAATACATTATTAAGAATGGAAAGAATATGTCACCACAACAAACATGCCTAGATAGGGCCACCCACCAAAACTCACAGAACAGGCAAGGAGGCCATTAATCAGAGAAGCAACAGAGACCAAAGATAACCCTGAGAGAGCTGCAAAGCTCCACAGCGGAGATTGGAGTATCTGTCCATAGGACCACTTTAAGCCTTACATTCCACAGAGCTGGCCTTCAGGGAAGAGTGACCAGAAAAAAACCATTGCTTACAAAAACATAAGCAAACACGTTTGCTGCTCACCAAAAGGCATGTGGGAGACTTCCCAAACATACGAAAGAAGGTAATCTAGTCAGATGAGAATAAAATTGATCTTTTAGGCCTTCAAGAAAACGGTATGTCCCAAGACCTCTAATCAACCGGAGAACACCATCCCCCACAGTGAATCATGGTGGCGGCAGCATCATTCTGTGGGAATGTTTTTCATCAGCAGGAACTGGCAAACAGGTCAAATTTGAAGGAATGATGGATGGCATTAAATACAGGGAAATTCTTCAGGGAAACCTGTTTCAGTCTGCCTGGGATTTCACACTGGGATGTAGATTCACCTTCCAGCGGGACAATTACCCTAAACATACTGCTAAAGGAACACTCGAGTAGTTTAACAGGAAACATTTAAATGTCTTGGAATGGCCCAGTCAAATCTCAGACCTCAATCCAACTGAGAATCTGTGGCATGACTGAAAGATTGCTGTACACCAACGAAACCCATCACCTGCCTGCCTGCCAGAATTGCTCCTAGTGTGATGTTACATTTTTGGATTAAAACACTTAACTCACAAGTAACCCTTAGCCATTTAATGTTCTGGCTCTGCTTGTGTTATACTTAGTGCATGGACTTTTTCAACTTGCTTAGAAGATTGTGACTTATAACTCCAGTCTACTAACTAGTTCAAATGCATCAAGTCCACTAGATGTATTTGAACTATGACTTGTCTGCTGTCGGTGTGGTGTATTGGTTTAAATAATGCTCTTGATCAAGTTCATCTTGGATTTCCTTAAATCATTCCATACCAACAAAATCTCAACTTAATGACACTTGCTGACGTTTAACATGGCCCTCAGACCCTAGTTGGTAAGTTAGTTATGACCTGTAGTTACTATTAAACAAAAAAAAGGACATTTATTTGGTCTTTTTTTCTGAAGCTTTTTAAGTTTCCTTTCATTCAAGTCCCCTGCTTGATGCTATCCAGTTTCCTGTCCCTACCTAGTCAACAAAGATACCCACATTGCTCTGGCTGCCCTTTGTGCTTCTTTTATCTGTTTTGCTAACTCCACTGCATGGTCACCAACAAATTATGATCTGTAGTTAATTTTGCTCAGGGAAACACACTTACAATGGTCCAAACTGACAATTGCAAATCATATATAGGATAATAGCAGAGGCTATTAAAATCCATTTCATTTTGCTGGGTCTTTTATGCTCTAGTAGTTCTGTGATTATGTGCAATTATATTTGAAGATATGATTTGAAGATATGAATGAACTGAACCAATTTTAATACTCCAAGCAATGAGAATTCAAAAGCAGATTTATTTGATTAAAGAACGTAGTTTGACGAGATTTAAAGTTTTGCACAATTAATAAATACAGAAGTAGGTTCTAATTGGTAAACAGGATTTCATGATTGCATATAGCTTGAAAACTGCTAGAGATTTGTTTTACTCGAGTGATTCTGAGTGAGGTTTATTTCTTGACACCATATCCATTTCCTCCTTGGCTTGAATATCCTCCTGATACCTGGCTTGTCATGCCTTGTGAACCAATTCCACCAGACACTTGGCTGATCTGGCCTTGTGAAGCCAATGCACCTTGTCCACCTGAGCTGCCATATGACTGGGCCATAAATCCTCCTTGGCCACCGGATCCACCTCCTTGTGTTTGGCAGGGATCAGGAACAGAGCAGGAACCTAGTAAGGAAACATGCAATTAAGTTGTTTTAAATTTTTTACTTTATCAGCATTTTAACTTTGAATAAGTCCCTTAAAATGTACATAAGATACCAGACTGTATGCTTATTTGGCTGGTGTTTGTATGCTTGAAAAACCGTAGTGAGTTATTAAACTAAATGTTTAATTTAAAGCCTATAGATATTATTTTCTGTACAGTTTTATATGGAGTAAAGAAGAGTTAAAACCTTTATCACATTATTTCTTGTTGTTTGTGTCCTACTAAGAATACTTAAAGTAGAACTCCGGGTAAAAATATTATTAACCCTTGCAGTGAGGCTACCCCCTCACTGGAAGGATTAACTGGAAGGATTAGACTACTCTTTCCAGCATCTATCCCCCTGTGCTGCAGTGGTCTAAGGATCCTTGAGTCATCATGTCCAATACAAAGTATTGGATGTGAGGACGTTGAGGGATATTCCATCAATGCAGCAGAGTAGGAGAGGGGCTGGCGGGAGAGCTGCCAGCTCCGAGGATCAGGTAAGTATAATTATTTTATTTTCAGCCCTAGAGAGAAATGAGCAGTTAGCCCATGCAGTGTGGAAGGAGCCCCACTGCAAAGGTTAATAATAATTTTGCCTGGGGTTCTGCTTTGAAACTGAAACTAGAATTAGAAGCCTGCAAGATGTTCATCGAATTTTATTAAGCTGGCCATACACCTTACAATTATCTGCAGATTTTCTCTGGTCAGATGGAAAAGGTGCAACAGATTCCTCCATCTACACTTAACTGTGTGGATGGAGTAATCTCAACCTAGGCCAATCTGTTGCACTTTTTCCATCTGACCACAGAAAATCTGCAGATAATTGTAAGGTGTATGGGCACTTTTAGAGTTATTAGAACTGTCTTCTCATGGTAGAGTGCTAAATGCTAATTGACCTTGAGAACTATTCAACGAGGAACAATGTTAGAATCCTGTACTTCGTTGAGGGTACCAAGGGTCTCAAACACGAAACATTTTTAGATGCTTTCATCCTGGAATTTCCCATTAAATCCCCAAGAGCTCTTTCCTTCCTTGTTTTCCCTGATACTTGGCTGATCTGGCCCTGTGAACCAAATCCACCAGACATTTTGGCTGATCTGCCCTTGTGAATTAAATGTACCTTGTCCGCCTGAGCTGCCATATGACTGGGCCATAAATCCTCCTTGGCCACCGGATCCACCTCCTTGTGTTTGGCAGGGATCAGGAACAGAGCAGGAACCTAGTAAGGAAACATGCAATAATTTGTTTTACATTTTTTACTTATCAGCATTTTTACTTTGAATAAGTCCCTTAAAATGTACAACATAAGATACCAGACTGTATGCTTATTTGGCCGGTGTTTGTTTGCTTGAATAACAGCAGTGAGTTATTAAATTAAATGTTTAATTCAAAGCCTTTAGATTTTATTTTCTGCACAGTTTATATGGCTAAAGAAGAGTTAAAACCTTTATCACATTATTTCTTGCTGTTTGTGTCCTGCTAAAACCAATTAAAGTAGAACTCTGGGCAAAGGTATTATTAACCCTTGCAGTGAGGCTACCCCCGCACTGCAAGGGTTAGCTGCTTATTTATGTCTAGGGCAGAAAATCAAAGTTATACTCATCCAATCGTCAGAGCCGGCTTGTTAGACAGCTCTTTCCAGCATCTATCCCCCTGTGCTGCAGTGGTCTAAGGATCCTTGAGTCATCATGTCTAAAAGGGTATTGGATGTGAGGACGTTGAGGGATATTCCATCGCTGCAGCAGAGTAGGAGAGGGGCTGGCAGGAGAGAGCTGCCAGCTCCGAGGATCAGGTAAGTATGATTTTTTTATTTTCAGCTTTTCAGCTCTAGAGAGAAATGAGCAGTTAGCCCATGCAGTGTGAAGGTAGCCCCACTGCAAAGGTTAATAATAATTTTGCATGGGGTTCTTCTTTAAAACTGAAACTAGAATTAGAAGCCTGCAAGATGCTC
Organism: Nanorana parkeri; assembly: GCF_000935625.1. Lineage (NCBI taxonomy): Eukaryota > Metazoa > Chordata > Amphibia > Anura > Dicroglossidae > Nanorana > Nanorana parkeri. The sequence goes on from NW_017306972.1 coordinate 550,332, forward strand.
ATCAAATCTAATTAGTTATTAGAACTGTCTTCTCATGGTAGAGTGCTAAATGCTAATTGACCTTGAGAACTAAGAAATGAAGAACAATGTTAGAATCCTGTTCTTCGTTGAGGGTACCAAGGGTCTCAAACACAAAACATTTTTAGATGCTTTCATCCTGGAATTTCCCATTAAATCCCCAAGAGCTCTTTCCTTCCTTGTTTTCCCTGATACTTGGCTGATCTGGCCCTGTGAACCAAATCCACCAGACGTTTTGGCTGATCTGCCCTTGTGAACCAAATGTACCTTGTCCGCCTGAGCTGCCATATGACTGGGCCATAAATCCTCCTTGGCCACCGGATCCACCTCCTTGTGTTTGGCAGGGATCAGGAACAGAGCAGGAACCTAGTAAGGAAACGCGCAATACAATTGTTTAAAATGTCTGACTTCATCAGCATTTTTTTAAATTCATACTTTTTTGCTTTTAGACATATTTTGTACAAGGAGACTGATTTGTTGCACTAACTATTAGATAGTTTGGTAAAAAAAAAATTATCCTAATAGTTTTTGTTTTTTAACAAGTCCCTTAAAATTAACAACGTTCCATACCAGACTTCATGCTTGTTTAACAGGTGTTTGTATTTTGAATAACCGCAGTGAGTTGTTACATTAAATGTTTAATTTAAAGCCTTTAGATTTTATTTTCTGTACATTCTGTGTAATATTGTAAATTCTCATCTTAGACCTTTGTCATCAGAACATTTGGCCCAGTTGGAAGATTTTTTTTCTCGCCTCCTGCTCTCATGATGGATCTAAAATGTATGTTGTTTTGTCTTGGTGACAATGGTGGAAAAATAGTGAATTTCCTCAGCAGGAACACATATCACAATAAAAACTTGGCAGAGGATCTAACTGTTAAAATGTTGGATTCTCCCTTTGCACATTGCTATGCAGAGGGTCTGATTCATCCCCACATTATCCAAAACAAACAACAAATACGTTTGTCATTACAATTAAATTAAACTGTCATTGATGTCTTTTTGTTCGTACCTTAAGGCACGGCAATTAATTTACTGTTTGTGTCAGGGATTATTTAGCTTTTTAATAGTTTTTTTTGTGTTTTTTGGACCTCCATAAATAACACTTTTACTTCTTATTTTATTTTTATGAATATGCCATGAATAGCATTTGGACTACATGGTCTGATTGAAGAGGAATTATACCTACATATGGCATTGGGCCATAGTAAAATTATAGCCGTGGGGTACTATATGTGCTATATAGCTTGCTTTTAGAACTTCGTCTTAGAAGCATTCACAATGTTGAGATCTGGGCCATTCTCAACAATAATAAGCATTGGAGAATATTAACTACTTTCATACCCACCTGATAAAGGTACCTTAAAGCAACCCTGTTACTAACTTTATTTCAGTGAGGTGCTTGCCTGCCTTCTCCAGTTAGCCACCCCTCTCAAGTCAGCCATCCAACTACCATCGTAAACCACAGCAAGGGACTCATAAGGGGGAACCTTTGACTCTCCAATAAGGAGGAACTCTGGGGACTCCAATATAAGGGGGACTCTGTGGGACGCTGATATAAGGGGAGCTCTGGAAATTCTTATGTAAAGGGGTACTATGGGGACTGTAATGTAAAGGGCAACTCTGGGGACTGCAATATAAGGGGGGATTCTGGTGGCTCTGATGTAAGGGGGAACTGTGGGCACTGAGCCCCCCCCCTTACACCAGGGTCCCCAGTGTCCCCGTTTACATCATAGTCTGATGTACTTAGGGACTCTGACACAAGGGGGGGGACATTTATGCAAATGGGGACTCTGATGTAAAGGGGGACTCTCATGCTCTGATGTAAGGGGGAACACTGAGCACTCTAATGTAAAGGAAGACTCTGAGGAGTCAGATGTGAGGGAGGACTCCAAGGACTCTAAATTAAGGGGGAGCTCTGAGAACTCTGATGTAAGCGGGGACTCTGATGTTAATATTACTTTTTGTGTTGACATTGTTGTAAAGTTAGCTAAAATGTGGGTTTCAGATTTTGGAAAGGGCACCATTTCAGTGCTTACTATTGACACCATTTTCTGTAGATATGACTCTGGCCTTCCAGAACCTGAAAGATCGCTGTAAAGCACTGTAGTATCTCCGAGTACTATGTTGCTTTACAGGATCCACCTAGGTTGGTTAGGTATGACATATGCATACTTACATTGGGCCAAGCTGGACCAATGTAAGTATTCATAAAAAGTTATACCTGGAGTTCAGCTTTAAATACATTATTTAAATACATTATTTAAATAGCTTTAAATACATTATATAAAAGGAGCTAAAACAATTGCTTTGTCTGGAATGTTAATTTAATTGTAGAACTTTAAGACCATATTTAAAGTATATATAAAGGTAATCTTAAAAAGTAATCTTCAGTTTCATTAAGATATGTGGTGATCCTTCAATGAAGGTCCTTGCTCAGGAACTCTCCTTTATGTGGTGACAACTATTTCCCAACTGAGCATCTGCACTGTTATTCTTTCACATGAACCCTTGATGAAGAATACAAGGACTAGATCTGAGCAATGATGCACAGCTGATGCTGGAGTGTAAATGCAGGATGCTGAATTAATTTTAAAAAAAAAAGCTTCTGAGACAAAATTTGTCCCAATTCTGTCTCTACAGGAGTGCAACCAACCCGCTTTTAATTTTTTATTTTCTAAGCTGTGTGAAAAAAATGCAAGGTAGAAGCTGCTTGATTGCTATGGGCATCCCAGCCAGTTGAGATAGAAGTGTTCTCAGACACATTTTTTTTTTAAATTCTACCACAGTATTGTAGCAAACTAAATGTCATCTAATTAGGGATTTAGATCTACAGTACGTTAGGATTTCAAATCTGCAGCATCCTTTTTAAACTGTTTTATTAGTGTGTTCTTGTCTTTTACAATTAGGTATTTACTTGACTGATCAAAAACTTTTAGGCTTTGTATGATGAGCAGGTCTATATGTTGTATCCTAGGCTGATATGAATTATGACCTCCTTTTATATAGACTTCTCACCAACCATGTTATGTCATTATTGTGGACATAACAACTATGGTGTCCTGTTGGAAGCTCCACTTATTCAGCTTTACATTGATACATTCTATTCACTCCAATGAATCTGACTTGTTAGATTTATATGTATGTAACCAGATGTGACCAGACTGGGCAAAAATAAAATGATACATGCCTACTGTGAAAGTCCTGTTCATGGTGCTGGCCCTCCATCTCCGTTTCCCTAGTCAGTGCTTCACTGACACATTTCCTCTGGTGTAGAGGACTACGGTATATTTTTTTCTGTGCAATTGTCACACAAACACATTTGTCTTAAAATGTTGCTAAATACATTTAGTGATAAAAATATTCTACTCACTGTTTTTGTTTTGATTTCCTCCCTTAGCTGACATGGTTGTGCAGAGAGATGTCTTCTCAAGATGCTTTACTATTTGGTTTGGATGCTGTTTATATACAAAAGTCCTCTTATTCCCAAATTGTTCATCTGTATTCCAGATCCCTATGCTAGCCAATGAAATTTTTCCATGAGCAGTCATATGGGTGTTTCATTCAACTTTTTCTAGAGTTTGTGCTTTAAGGCTGGTAGTTATCGTAATTAAGACATTAAATTATATTCTATTTCTGAACTAGAATGATTGGTTTGGTGTGATTGATTTTGTTTTATGATGTGATTCATTTTCTAAGCAACTTATTTAGTATAGAAATTATCCCTGTGTCCTGTAAAGTGTTCTTTATACTTTTACACTTATTAAATGGGGTAACTGTTTGAAATAAATTTAGAATATGATATATTTAGACTGATCTTGCATTTTAATGACATTTTGGAATACAATTGCCAGTAAATAAACCAATGAAGCATATAGAGGCTGCAATGCTAGAATAAAGGGCCGGCATTTATTGTATATTCTATTGTAGTAACAGTTTTATATATTAAGGAAGCATTAAATATGAAACTTTTTTTCAATATTGAATACAGATCAAACAAATATACATTGAACAGGAAAGTATTTCTTTAAGTTTTTGCCCAAGTATTTACAGTCACCAAATAGTTGGCTCCTACTCTCTCTGCTCAGCAGCCCAGAACTTCCTGTCCAATACAAGATCACAAGGGACATAACAGTCTCCGTCAACTATCCATCTACTAGCTTGGAGAATGAAGGTGGGAGGAAAGAGGAGTTGGGAACAGGAGGGAGGGCAATGGCTTGCCTTGCCATGCTTCTGTGTTTGTGGCTATTTACACAGAGCTTACTAGCGCACACAAGTGGTTCCATAGGACCCTGCAAGGGAAAGGAGACACCCTAAATCAGGATATCAGGGCCAGGACGAGGGGACTAGCTCCCTTAGGGCCAATTTACACCAGCCGCTGCACTAAATGCACAACAGCGGGTGTGAACTTTCTGGCACATCGCACTGTGTACTTTTTTTGGGTAGAACTTTATTGAAATGTCACAGGTGACAGTTCATTCAGTTTTACAGGCACTGAGGGGTGTGATGCGGTTGTTCCGTGTTGCATCCCTCTGTGCTGAAAAAAAGTACTGCATTCCCAGCGTTCTCAACACAACACAGTGATGTGAACTGAGCCTGTCTGCGACAAGCAAATTGCCTTGTTGTGCAGCCCCAACGCATATGTTATGAATCGGCACTTAAGGATCTTGTGGATGAGCTGGGCATTACTGGGCATCATGCTGGTACCCATGACACTCCTAGTGATAAAATTGAAATTTCTTAGTGGTGATTCTTTCCTATTACAATGTTAAATTGGAAGGATTTCAGTTGCTTACACATCGATAATAAATAAATGTACATTTTTATTCTTATTTATTTTAAATCTAATTTTCTGGTAGTTGTGAGATGGTGGAGCTGCTTCTATTCAATAAAACACAGATATTTTTCGACAGCAGGATTGCGAGTAAATTATTACTTCTAGTTGGTGAGTAATGTTTTTTTTTCCCCCATGATTAAGCTTCAATAGAATCTATGCTTAAGCTTCAATAGATGATTAAGCTTCAATAGAATCATTTCTATGCATGTATAACTGTGATGACACTTGTCAGCTGTTCACATTAAATAATAAATATGTCTGATTAGTTGATCATATCAATGTAAGGATCCGTCACCTGGATACAGGATAGATGTAGATGGGACATGAATGGCAGAGGGTGTTCCTAATCACCAGTTGAATGGTAAAGGTCTTTCATCAAGGAGGGTTACTCTTTTAGAAATTGCCTTGTTGCAACACAGACCTCAGATACAGGGGAAAAGACTCTGCAGAGATGAGCAAACTCCAAGGCTCCTCTTTAGTCTTGACGTGTCATATGACAGTCAAGGGGGAACCTGAGAGGGAGGACTTCTCCCCGCTCTCTACCACGCTGTACTTGAGATTGCTTTTGAATGGAGAGAGGGAGTTTTCTTGTGAGTGGTGGATTTGTACTCAGGGGAGTTGGTTAAAGCAAGGAGGGGGTTTGTTTTGGGTGGATTTGGGGGGGTTGCTTCAATGGTAGGAATTTTTGCCAGGGGTATTTTTTTTTGTTGGGGAATCATTGATGGGGTAGGATCATTTTTTGTTGCTTGAGGGAGGGGTGTGTTTTGCTAGGGGAAATATTTGCTGGGAGGTTGATTGAGGCATGGATGGTTTTTGAATTTTAGTAAAGTTGCTGAGAAGAGTTTACAC
>NW_017306972.1:556049-659097 GCF_000935625.1 Nanorana parkeri
GGGTTCTGCTGGGGGGTTTTGCTTGAGGAATGAGGGCATTTGCTATGAAAAAGGAGGTTTCCTTAGGGGTTAGAGAGGCTTGCCTGTGGGAAGGGGGGATTTTTTTTAGAGGGGATTTTGCTTGGTGAAGAATGTTGCTTTTGGCTAAGATTTTTGTTTGGTGAGGGGGTATTTTTAATTATAGAGATTTCTGCTTGAGGTTGAAATTTTTGTTAGGGTATTTTGATTGCTGGGATCAGGGGCTTAAGGCTTAGAGATTTTTTTAAATGCCAAAAGCCGGTGTTGTGTTGAAGCACAGCATACTTATGTAAGTAGATGGAGAGACCCTCCGCACTCTTCACAGCAGTCCCGGCCAGATATGAAAAAAGTGGTGCTCGCAGTGATGAGATACCACGGATGGCGCCGTGCAAACACAGGAAAGTCAGGAAATCACCAGCACTCAGTAGTAAAGATAAATATGTCCCTTTTATTGGACAGAAAGCGTCACAGACATCCAAATAAACCGAACAGCATACTTACACATTATAGCAAGTGCCATGCAACTACAGTTTAGCTTTAAAGCAGACCTTTACACAAAAAAAAAAAAATATTCTACCAATGCATCCCTCTATGTATGATGATTAATAACAACATTGATAACATAAGTATTTTGAAATACTTACAATTGCAGGACATTCACTTCCTGCTTTAAAAGGGCAAAATGACTTCAGTTTGCCACAGCATTGCATCCTGGGAAGGTTACATCAGCAGAGTATTGCTGGGAAATCTCATCTCAGGCAAAGACATTTTCCTCCCCTGAGATGATATGCATGGTCACATGTCTAGTTACGTGCCAATTTTCAGGAAGTAAAATGAGATCTAGTACTCTGCCCTTAGTAAACATGGCCACTCAGAAGACTGGGGACGAAAAGAGAAATAAGTAGGGATGTCCTGATACCACTTTTTCAGGACCAAGTACAAATACAAGTGCTTCCCCTCATGTGGCTTTAAATGATCCATAGTACAACTACATGTTATGTACTATGGATCATGATTTAACCTATTCATGTTAGGGGAGAATTGTAAATCTATTGCTAGAGTGTAGTGGAGGTGTGTGCTGTATATATGTACTACATATACATTACACATGTCCAGTACACTATAGGAATGGATTTACAGCCTGCCTTGTCCAAGCTTCCCTCACTCGCAGTTTCACTCCAATCCCTGTTGCCTCACGTGGTGCCTCTCGTGGTCGGCGCTGGACAGGATTGCTGCATCGCGCCTCGGTGCTCAGCTTGTGGGAGGCGCTCACAATTCTGCCCTGCTAACATGAATAGGTTAAATCATGATCCATAGTACATATACAGCACACACCTCCAGTACACTGCAGTCTCCATCAATAGACTTACAATTCTGCCCTGCTAACATGAATGGATTAAATGATCCATAGCACAACTACATATTGTACAATTATGTACTACGGATCATTTAACCTATTCATATTAGCAGGGTAGAATTGTGAATCTATTGCTGCAGTGTACTGGATATGTGCAATATACATACTATGTACTACATATAGAGTACACTGCAGCAATAGATTTACAATTATCCTCTGCTAACATGAATGGGTTAAATGATCCATAGTACATAACATGTACTTGTACTACGGATCATTTAACCTATTAATATTAGCAGAGGATATGGGCACATGCCGGCCTGGTTAAACATGAGATGACCATGTACACACCCTGTGGAGGGGATCCCTGAGGCTGCAGTGTACAGAAGGTGACAGACCTCTCTGCATATCTATGCAGCATGTAAACACACAAAGGAGCCAGTGATCCCGCCCGGCGCACCCTCCACCATTACAGCAGTCTGATGGCGCCCAGGCCCGTGCACACGGAGCCCTCTCCTCACCTGACAGAAGCGCTGGCAGTAATCGCTCGCCACCTGCACGGCCTCGTCTTCCACTCTGTCGGCTGTGCGGGAGAGCAGAGGCGAGTCAGCGCTGGTCCGGTGGGAGAAGCTCCAGGTGGGGTCCTAATTTAGCTGGCCGATGACTGCCCGATCACCTGCCAGCAAAATTAGGACCCCACTTGGAGCTCCTCCCACTGGACCAGCGCTGACTCGCCGCTACTCTCCCGAACAGCATCCGGAAGGTAAGGGGGAAAAAAATGGCACAAGCTTCGGCGCTATGTATCGGGGGATTTTGACAAGTATTTGTCAAAATGCCCTGTATCGGTCCTGATACCGGTGCTAGTACCGGTATCGGGACATCCCTAGAAATAAGGTATGCAAAGAATAGTCATGGGCTCGATGTTCGAGTCGAACATCGGCAGTTCGTGTGTTCGGCGAACACACAAACTGTTAGGGTGTTCGGGGGGCTGTTCGCCGCTGAACACCCCACAATCCACTGTTTGCATTGGAGAGCCCTGTTTGGGTAAACCAATGCACGTGACCGCAGGTCAGGTGCAAGACTTTGCCCACTCAGGGCTCTGTATGAGCCATGATTGGGCAAAGTAATGATGACTTTGCCCAATCATGGCTCACAGCTAAGTCCCAGTCCCACACTATATAAGGCTGCTTAGACGGCAGCCTTATGTAGTGTGTTGCTGGAGTTAAAAATAGAATGTTGCTGTCAGTGTAGTGCAGTGTAGTAAAGTGAAAGCTAACTGGTGTCAGTGTATTAAAGAGTTAGTGCTTTATACAGCATTTAATACTATATACAGTACTCTGTAATGTATACAGTATTACTTTCTATGCTGTATATTCGCTGTCTTTTTTTTTTTTTGTGGGTCAATGGCCTCACTCGTGTTTCTTCTGCATCACCGGTGTTCCCATTTTTCTTTTATTATCTTAACTTTTTATTTTTCAGCAGCAGGATCTTTTGCTGCCTCATTGCTATTCCCCCTTCTATGTCACAGGTGTTCCCGTTTTTTTAAATTATAATAAGCCATTGTACAACAGTTTATAGTGCACCAAGCACCACATTCGATAAAGTATTGCACCCAAACACCAATTTCCCATCCCACATTCTCTAATAAAATTTTATAATAAGCCCCACATAATGCCTGAAAGGCCAACAAAGAGACAGGTGTGTGACAGGTATAATTAATACCTGCCGATTATTGTACGTCTTTTGTCTGCCGAGCACGCCTGAAAACCCGCTGAGAATCGTACAATTTTCCGCGGGTCAGTGGCGTTCTCGGAAGACAAATACCGAACCGGCCGGTGTGCGCAAGCGCACACTGCCTGCTTAGCACTGCAATCATCGCAAGCCCTCCCCTCAGCGGGGAGGGCTTGCGATGATCCCAAGTACGATCAGCCTGTCCAAGATCGGCAGATCGTACGAATTTTTTATTACCTTACAACCATCGCACGATGAAAGTCGTGCGATGGTTGTAAGTTGTATGGGCTCCTTAACTCTGAAGGGTTACGGTGGGAAAGCACCACCAAGGCCAAATTTTAAAGCACCTGTTGGAACTTTCATCCAGCATCCGCAAAAGAGACACCAGAATGTATCCTAAAAATCTCTAACCTTCTTCCGAGTGTCCTAAAATGTGGCCTCTTCATACAGGCTGCCTCCCCAAGCAGTTGTTTACAAGATTAAGGGGAAACCAATTACCGGCAATTTAAATGTAATTTTTTTCTTTCTAAATGTCAGTTTTGCTGCAGCAGATTCTATAGATTGTACAGATCCGCCACTTCACAGGCAGTTTAAGGGGACCCCCCGGGCACGATATTTAAAGGAATTTTTCATTTTTATTTTTTCACTTTAACCCATTCATGACTGAGCTTGTTTTTAGTTTCTGTTCATTAATGATTGAAGCACTTTTGACATTTTTGCTGTGTGATTCTTCCAGTATTACAAAGTGCACCCACACATATTATATATTGTTTTTTAGAGGACAGATAGGGCTATATATTTATATCACATATGTGTACCTAACGCCTCACTTAGGACAAATAAAATATAAAAAAGAGGAAAAAAACGTAAAGAAAAAACTTTTCCCCCAGTTTTGATTTGTAGTATTTTTTACAAAAACAGCACAGCTAAAAAAATGCAATAAATACATTTATTTGTTCCTTTATTTGGAAACAAATATCAACATTGTGTAGTCAGTGGTGCTGATTATACATTGTTGCTTAATTTTGGATGATCAAAGCAGCCAAGGATGCTAGCTGCCTTCACCCTTGCAACAAAGGATGCTAGGCGACAAGAACCACCTGCGCGTAGCAACTACTTTTTCTAAAAGTGATGTTGTGACATTCTGCAATTTTAGTTTAATTCTTGGTATTTGTAGAAAATTACACTCCAAGTATACTGTATGTGATGTTGCATGCACCTGATTTTAAATCTGTACACAAACCCCAATATATAGTTAAATCTTTCAATAAGTACTCTGACGTGTACACTGTTTTTACAGCAGGGGTAGCAGTTGGGTTTGCTAGATTGTGTATATAAATATAAATGTGTTTAGAATGGATGTGTCATGACTGGCTTAGGATATAAATGGCTGACTAAAATACACAGTCATGTGTAACAACCGTAAATTATAGATCTAAAGGTTATGTTAGGGGTGTGTATCTTCTGGTAGGTAATAATCAAATAAAAAAGCTTCATGTAATACTGGATGTTTTATTTGGGTTGATTGAGGGGGTGTGATCGCTTCTGTTTTGCAAGTTTATTCTACTTAAGCTTATAGTTTTTAATACATCTGGTAGAATTTTGCATTTGGATACCTGTAGTTGTTAATTTGATATTAATTAGATATTTTTGTTTGTTAAACAGCATTTATTGAAGTGTCTTGCCTGGAGATTAAAAATTTCCGGAAATGTTGAAGCCATGAGAACAAAAGTTGTTTTCCCTGTTTTTTCCCCGGAAAAAAATTATATTTTCTGAAAAAGTGGAGTGTTTTTACAAATTGAAATTAATTTTGTTACACTATTAATGCAGTGTGTATAAAAGTATTATGCTTGAAATAAAAGTACAGTTTATCCAGTAAATAAAGTAAACTTGCTTTTTAACATTTTATTTTATATTTGCAAATTGCAGTTTTTGCAGAAGTTGCACTGTGGAAATGTTTCCAAACTCTAGATGTTGGTCTCACCATTTTACTGAGAGGAGATTTTTTTTTTTTTACTGAGCAGACTATAGGTAAACATTATACTGTAATGGTGTAGAACATTAAGGAATCATTTAACTTTTATAAAGATAAACTAATTTGTCAGACAAATGTACCCTCTTACCGTTCAATTAACGCCTGAGAGGACAGAAACTATCTACTATCATACCAACAATCGCCCAATTGTAGGAAGTGCAAGATAGAGCCCACAAGCTAACTAAACTGGAGCCTTTCCTCTGCAATGCCCCTAGTGGCAGAAGTTTTTAGTTTGAGAACTGCTTTGAGAAGTACAGTGTTACTTGAATTGTAGCTGAGAGAATGTGCACTAATTTAAGACTTTACATAAAGTCTCAGAGATCTTTCATTAAAGTCTCAGAGATCTTTCATTAAAGTCTCAGAGATCTTTCATTAAATTCTTCATGTTATATAGTTTGAATACCATGCCGGATATATATTATTTATCATTGTAAAAGAACATATTCCACACTCCTTTTTTTATTTTCAATTTTTCCAGAAAAAAACAAAAACGGTTTGGAAAGAAAACGGAAAAAAAATGTCCCCCCCCCAATTTTTCATTTTTTTTCCAGCCCTTCCCATCTCTAGTCTTGCCTGATAGTGGTTTGAAAATGTAAACAAAAACAATAAATTCACCTAGTCTATATGTACAGTTTATTGATGTTATACAGTATATAGTAGTTCTAGTTAACTTACATTAGTCTATAGGCTATGAAACTCATGAGTTTATTTACGAAGAGCTACTGCTTCATCTTTGCAGTCAGTAAAGGCTATATAATATTATTTTTGCACTTACCTTGAAATTCCTTTCTTCAAGTAATTAGTGAGGCACCTGAATCCTTTTTTCAAACAACACCCTTCAATCCTTTAGGGCCTTTTCACATGAGTTTCAGGTCCTGATCAGGTCCAGATCAGGTGGGGATCTGCAGATGCTGTGCTATGTGTTTTTGCCGCGTTTTTGTCGCGTTTTTGCCGCGTTTTTGATGCATTCCAGTTAAACAAAATATATATTTTTTTTTTTGCTGGAGTGGGGCTATGAGTATGTTAGCTGCAGTGCGTTTTTGATGCGTTTTGCGTTTCCGGACCGTTTCCTGACCATACAAAATGTGACATGCAGTATTTTTCTGTCGTAACCTTACGCAACGGACTGCGCACGTGAGAACTGTAGCCCATAAAACACATAGGGATACATTGGGATGCATTTTTAGCGCAGGAGCGTACGGATCAGGTCAGCACAGAAAACGGACGTCGTGTGAACAGGCCCTTATAGCCAAGGAAGGGCAGTTCCCAGCCTTGGAAGTTTGGTTTGCACACTGGCAACCTTAATAGTAGGCATGTCTTGAAAGTAACTGTTTAGGGAGACGGTTAAATTGGTGGGTCTAGTTCTGCTATAAGAACCATAGATTATACTGCTGCTTGAAGTTGGCAGCTTTTTCCTCCCTAATTCTAGGTGATGCTCTGCCTCCCCTGACCGCACGTCCCTGATATGCTAGTAGCCCATGCTTAAATCTAGGATGTTAACATATTGTTTTCAACCTGCCTTTTCCAATGTTCTCATAGTAAGGATAAAGGGCCATGGACCCTCCTCCCATACATCCCATTAAACATTTGCAGAGGCCATTGGTGTGGAGGTGGTATGGGGTGGTCCAAATAGCCCTTGCACCATATAGATTATATTACATCAGACCTGAACTGGGTGCCTTGATTAGTTAGGATCTTGCTGGGGAACCCAACATGAGATCAAATGGTGATAAGTAGGGAAGCTCCGATACCACTTTTTTAAGACCGAGTACGAGTACAGATACTTTTTTTCAAGTACTCGCCGATACAAATTACCGATACTTTTTCTTAAAGGGACAGGTCAAATTTCTTCTAAAGCAATACAAAATCACGATTTTAGGTCAGTTTCTTAATATTATGAAGAACATGAACATGAAATGAACATGAAATAATATTTATCATGCCATTGCTACCGTGTTTCCCCGAAAATAAGACACTGTCTTATATTTTTTGGGGCTCAAAAAAACACACTAGGTCTTATTTTTCGGGGATAGGTCTTATTTTTTTTTTAATGTACAACAATCCACACGTATTCATGTACAAAAATATGGTGATCAGGGCAATCAGGGGTGCCGTACATTTCCAAGAGCAATTTACTAACCAATCGCTGGCCACGTCTTTTTAAAAAATATTATATGCAGTTAAACAGCATTTTTATGCCCAGCACCCATGCGGTGCTGCAGTACTAATAAAAAACGATTTTGTTTCTGCCTGGAGATCCAAACCATTTAAATTACCCTTTATCTCATAATTACTTGTCAACCAGATCCGTAACCAAAATGAACAATATATACCAAAAAGATAAACCAGCTAACAAGAGTATGCAGGTATGCAGATCTGTTTGTATAATGTGCTTTCATTCATATATGCTAATCAGCTGACACCAAAGGATAATACGTTCCATATAACGTATTATCCTTTGGTGTCTGCTGGTATCTGAAATACACGTATTAATCTCCAGTGGGAGAAACAAGGAAGTTACATAGTACCTCCTTCTTAAAAAATCAGTTTCTTTCCCACATGGTTTCAACTGATTAGCATATATGAATGAGAGCAAAAGTTTGCAGCCATGTTGTTTTGTTGAAGACGCTATGGAGGTCCTGTGTGCGGCGGTTTCGGGTCCTTGAAGATGGCGGACGCGGCACAGGTACTTATTTTTTTGTATCGGAGTATTTGCACGAGTACTCATGCAAATACTCGCCGCCGATACCGATGCTTGTATCGGTATCGGAGCATCCCTAGTGATAAGTGCTTCTGCTGCTTTGAGTGCCAAAATGCTGAACAGGATCACAACTAGTGATGGATGAATTTGCTCTGGTTCAATTGGCATGTGCGTTTGGTGAACATGCTAAAACGTTCTCCTGTTATGAACTTTAATGCATTCCCTTATTGAAGTCAAGGTTGCATCTTGAAAACCAGTTCTCTCCATTTTCTAGTCTAATAGTCAAAGGATTAACAAACAAAGCTACCATTTGGCTGGGAGCAGTATTTGGGAATTGGGAATTTTTATTTTTAAGTACTTGTCAAAAAGTGTATGTGTGTTTATTTACACTTACACTTTATTTTGTGAAAAAGTAGGAGTACTATGTAACCCTTACCCATTCACTGGTGGGGGGCATCTGGAGACCCCTTTTATGCTTAAGATTCCAATTAGATTCCAATTAGCCCCCCACCTGCTGACCCCCACATTCTTTTGGGAATTTGTAACATTTAGCAGCGGTGGAAATACCTCTGTTAAATGTTTCACTTCTGTGCAGGAGGTTGGGTTCACTCCTGGTGCCTGGGCGAATTTACTCTTAAGTTCTGCGTTTGGATGATTGGTGAACATGCAATTCAATCCAGTTGAGATCCAGATCAGAGAAGCAAATCTTACTATAGCGTTACACCACAACATTTTGGGCAATGTCATGCTCCCAACTTTGTGGGAACAGTTTGGGGATGGCTCCTTCCTGTTCCAACATGACTGCGCACCAGTGCACAAAGCAAGGTCCATAAAGACATCGATGTGGAATTTTGGGTGGAGGAACTAGACTGGCCTGCACAGAGTCCTATCCTCAACCCGATAGAACACCTTAGGGATGAATTAGAGCGGAGACTGTGAGCCAGGCCTTCACGTCCAACATCAGTACCTGACCTCACAAATACGCTTCTTCAAACATTCCCATAGACACATCCAGGGCCGGCCTAAGGGGTGTGCGAACAGGCCGCCATGGCAACAAGGGCGCCGTGCGGCCGACACAGCTCGTCCTGGGGGCGGCTTCTCTCCCCCTCACCGCTGGGCGCTGGCCATCCGATATGACAGCGCTCCCTCGTCCAAACAGTAAAAAATAAATAAAACAATAAAAAAACGACCAGCCAGGAGCTCTATAGATCTGAGTGGGCGTCTTTAGACGTCCGCTCAGCCACGCCCCCTCGCGCGCACCGCTGGGCGCTCGCGAGCGGGAAATGCCCGTTATTTGAAAACAGGCAGCGATGCCTGTTAACATACAAGCGATCCGCCGGCTATAGAGCCGGCGGATCGCTTGTATGAGGTCCCGTGAATTGCGCCCTCCCCGGCTCCCCCCCTCCCGCTGTCAAGCTGGTCCCGGGCTCCGCTGTGCCCAGTGCGAGCCCGGGACCAGCATATGGCCTCTGTCACAGGGGATCAGAGGGAGCTCGGTACACAAGCTCCCTCCGGTCCCCTCTCCGCTGTCAGAATGCGGAAGTGTTGTATATTACATCACTTCCGCATTCTTGTGTCACTCTCCAGCTTCAGATGCTGGAGAGAAGCTGATGAAGCAGATCTGTGCTTCATCAGCTTCTTCAGGGGGGTCCTAGGTGACATTAGGGGTCTTGGAGACCCCTGATGTCTCCATAAAGAGGACCTGTCACATATTTGGCTATCACATAAGGGGGTTTTCTAACCCCCCTATGTGATAGCAATAAAGTTTCCCCCCCAAAAATGTAAAGTTACAAATAAAAAAAAATAACATTTTTTTTAAAGTCCACCCCATACATACACGCATGCAAACAGGCGTCGGGTGCGCATACGCGTGAAAACAACGATTTCGCCCATTACGCCGCACATGTTACATATCGCCGTGAACGTCAGAATGAGAGCAATAGTTCTAGGGCTAATCACTGATAACACTAAACTGATGAGCGGTAAAAGCTTTTAAAGCGTCACCTATGGTTAATTTTGGGCATGGTAATTTTTTGCGGGTGCGCGCAATTTTAAAGCATGACATGTTTGGTGTCTATTTATATTTTACCAAAAATATGGGTGATAAATGGGTGTGGTTACTGGGGGTGTGGCCACTAAAGGGTGTGGCCACTGAGGGGTGTGGTCCCTGAGGGGCGCTGTAAAGCTTTCTCGCACAGGGCGCCTATAGGCCTAAGGCCGGCCCTGGACACACCCCTAAACCTTGTGGACGCCTTCCCAGAAGAGTTGAAGCTGCTATAGCTGGAATGGGTGGGCCAACTCAATTTTTAACCCTACGGACTAAGACTGGGATGCCATTAAAGTTCATGTGCATGTAAAGGCAGGCGTCACAATACTTTTGGCAATATAGTGTTAAAAAAAAACAATTTGTTTACAGCCAGGGACATATACATGTACCAACAATACACAATAAGCATTTTACCCCTATCCATTTGTCTGCCCTCTCCACCCACCAAACACCCCCACCTATCTGACACTATAACTTATATTAGCATAGGGGAAAAGAAAAGAAAGAGACAAACCTTATCCTTAATAAAGTAAAGTAAAAAGACAAGGCAAGTAAAGGAAAAAACAGAGACATAAAAAGACAAAAGAAGACAAGACAAAAGTCAGAGACCTCCAGAAGCCTACCTCAATGTAATGCTCATAGGAGGGAATTACATTGAATCCAAGGTTGCCATGTCTGCTCACATTTATGGTGAGTATCCTGTAAAATACTCTTAATTTGTTATTAATCATAATTCAGTCCAAATTAAGGTTAACCAACTCCAGGATGATAGATTGTTTCCACCAACTGTGAACAGTCACAAGTTTAGCATGTATGTGAAAAAATATTATAGATTTTGTATTATACTACACAGTTGGACTATCCAACCTGTATCGTGTTTAAATAGGCTACATTGGGTATATGTAATACGTGATACCTATTGTGATTATGTCCATAGGTGGCAGCAGCATACCCACTTGAACTCTCAAGGGAATAGAATGTGCTGATGTTTAAACATTGTAACACTTTGAAGTATAAGGATAATGTATAAGCATATATTATCTTACTAACAGAGGTATAAATTGATTAAAAAAGAACAGTACTGTTATCTTAAAAATGAGGGCTAGACAATGCTGCTGAATTCTAATTATTAATTTATGCCTTTCGGGGCCACGCAATTTGAGACAAAAAATTGAATTGGCCTCCCTCTGATGCAGTTTTGACAAATACTCCTATACTGGTAAAATTGTGGGAATTGCCTAAAATCCAAATAAGCTGAGCCCTTCAGAGTTTTTGTTATGATGGGTCAAAATATTTTGGGGCTTACTATGGTCCAGTCTACCCTGTTCGATCACCCAAATCTCAGTCATTACCTAGGCCCTATTAGTGTAGTGTAGATCAGTCAATAAAACACTCTTTTGTCTGTATGTAATAATTTGGCAGTCAAAGTACCTATTATCTTATTCTGGTTAGTGCATAAATATAAAAAAATAGTTGGAAAATGTCTAATGTATTTTGCTTTGTTAATTTACATGGTGCAATTAGGCTTTTTATAATCGTAGGCCTCCTGAAGACAGTTCTGGGTCTTTTAGGGAGAACGTTCTCTAATTATGAATTTTGTGAAAGTATAAGCCAATGTTTATTGATTCATTTTGTTAATTGGCCGGTGCTGTTAATTGAGTGGTGCTGATTTATGTATTGTGTTTGTGAACATGACAGGCATACTATTATTCAGAGGATCTTTGGGGATAGTTTCATGTCTCTTAGGTCCATATCTAGTTATTACATACCTAGTGGAGGCCAAGAAGATGAGGGCTTCCGTTACACCTCCAGACACCCCTGGAAGAGAGCACAGGGAGTGAGAGGGCACAGAGTAGCATGGGTGGTAGGAGTCCATATCACAGAAACAGCTGGGCAGGACACTGGGGTACAGCAGATTGGAGGCATGGTCAGGACTAGTGATGGACTGAACTTTACAACATGGAATATAAAAAGAATGGTCATAAAAAGTGTATGGGGATTCAGGTACTGCCCTGGGGGACATGTATCAATGGGAAAAAACTTTTTTTAAAAATACAGTTTTTAAAGGAGCAGTGATTTTAACATCACTTAAAGTGAAACAATAAACATAAAAAATTCCTTTAAATATCGTGCCTGGGGGTCCCCTTAAACTGCCTGAAAATTGGCACAACTGTACAATGTATAGAACCTGCTGCAGCAAAAATGACATTTATAAAGAAAAAAAATCACATTTAAAAAGAAAAAAAAAAAGCATGCGGTTCCCCCTCCCAAACAATGCCAGACCCTTTAGGTCTGGTAGGAAAGTTAGGAGGGACCCCGGGTTACAATTAAAAAAAATAAGTGCATGGGGTTCTCCCTCATGCGTAACAGGCCCTTAAAGTCTGGCAGGGAAAAAAGACGTGGGGTCCCCCCTAAAATTCCCAACCAGGCCCTTAATCCGAGCACAGGCCTGGCAGGGCAGGAAAGTGGGGAACGAGCGAGTGCCTCCACCCCTTGCGATACCAGGCCATATGCCCTCGGCACTGAGAGGGTGCTTTTCCAGGGTCACCCCTTGAAAAGCACCTTGTCCCCATGCTTATAGGGACAAGGGCCTCCTCCCCACAGGCCTTGGGGCGTTGGTTATGGGGGTGCGGGCAGGGGGCTTATTCACATCAGGGTCATCATCATCATCATTTGATAAAGGGGTACCCAGATGTGGGGCCCTCCCTTGTGAATGAGTAAGGGGTACTTGTACCCCTACCCATTCACTAAAGGGTTAAATAAAGTTTTAAAAAAGAAACCAGACTTTTGAAAAAAAAACAACAACAAAAGACAAGTTTTTGACAAGTCTATTATTTAAAAAAAGAAACACCCAAAAATGGATCCACCCGACGTAACCCAGGGTCAATCACGATGTGCAGCGTTGTCCATGGCGACTCGGCGAAATAAAACAAGAAAGAATAAATAGAAATAATTATTTTTTAAAAAGACACCTTCTGAACCATCCGCTTACGACAAACTCCCACCGCAGAATGGCATTCTAACAGATGGAGGCAAAATATAAATAATTGGGCGGAGCTAGCGCTGACAGCTAGCTAGCTCCGCCCAACTGTTTACAATTGCACAGCATCTGAAAGGTGAGCCATGATTGGGAAAGTCATTTTTACTTTGCCCAATCATGGCTCTTAAGGTGGCCATACACTTTACAACCATCGCAAGACCTTAGTCTTGCGATGGTTGTAAAGTAATTAAAAAAACGTACGATCTGCCCATCTTGGACAGGCAGATCGTACTTGCGATCATCGCGGAGCGGGCTTCCGATGACCGCAATGCTGAACGGGCAGTGTGCGCGTGCGGCATTGATCTTACGATCATGCTAAAAACCAGCCGAAAAATCGTACGATTCTCGGCTGGTTTTCTAGCATGCTCCTTAGACAAAAGACGTGTGGCCGTACAGTAGAAACAGTCGCACGTCTTCATTCACACTGCACGATTCTCGTACGATCGTGGGATTTCTGTGCAGTGTATGGGCACCTTTACAGAGTACTGTTCCTTGATTGGGCTGTGGTCAGGTGCAAGGCTTAAGCTAATCAGGGCTCACAAGGTACTGTGCAGTGCGCAGAACGCGCTGACAGTTTGTGTGTTAGCCGAACACATGAACTGCCGATGTTCGAGTCGAACTCTTGCTCGACTCGGACATTCCCTAGTCAGGACAAGCAGTAGTCAAAAAGACAGATAGCTGTGGGGTAGCAGGCGCAGTTGTTATCAGGAGGCAGGCTGAGGCCACCAGAGAGAATAAGGTCAGCAGAGAAAAGCTGTTGTAAGGAACGTAAGACCATCCAGCAACTTCCCAGGTCAGCACTGATTATCTTAAATGGGCCATCTGGCACCACGCCTGGAATTAGGCCTGCATGTTTGTGTGCCTGCATACCCACGCTTCTGAGCAATGTGCCCTCCTGCATTATCATGCTCACTTGAATTAGCTTGCTCGCGGGAATTAGTGATGTTTGAAACATTGTAACACTTTGAAGAACAAGGATAATGTATACCCATATAGTATCACTTAGAAGTCTAAACTGATAAAAAAAGACTTATCTTAAAGTACTTTTAAGATAAAAGAACTTTAATTAGTAAACTCACACATAAGTCTGTGCACATTAAACAGGTTGGAGATGACCCTTTTACTGTGCATTAGTGCACACTAGTATGAGCCTCATTGATTGTTCTTCTACATATCCTTTTTCTAAAAAAAATAAATATTTTTAATACTGTGCATTGTTAGTCTTTGAAATTGATAGCATTATTCCAATCATAACACAAATGTGTTTTGAAAGTTCCAGCCATCCCGCCCAGTTAATTATCTAAATCCTATTGGTTGAGAAGGGAATCTTTAGCATTTGGGTGTTTTTGTTTGTTTTTTTACTTTCTTTTAAATAATCTTGGTTATAGTTTAGAGGAATTTATATACTGTATGTAATTTCTTATTATTCTACTTTATGATTATGGGGCAAACATATGTGTATGGCTGCTTCCCAGATAGCAAGGATAACTTGCCACAGACTTGTGGCAGGGTTAAATTGTAATTCTTGTTAACTTGCTGCACACAATCCTGGCAAGTTGTAGACTTGCAGCACAAGTTCTAGTTGACACTTTTTGAATTTGTAGCAAATTTGCTTGGCAAGTCTACAGCAAGAGTCCTGCAGGTCTTAGCAAGAGCTCTGCAAGCTCGCTGGTCTGGAGACTTGCAATGCAGACTTGCTGTAATCGTGCAACAAAATTGTGAAGCTCGGCAAGTCTGCAATAGTTTAGCAAGTCATTTTTAAACTTGCAGCTCAATTGCTTGCTATCTGGGTTTCCCTTTCTGTTCGCTGTGAGAATCATGTGATTAGCTGCAGATGTGAGGAGTTGTACAATACAACGACAGCTGCCACCGTGAGACTCATGTGATTAGCTGCAGATGTGAGGAGTTGTACAATACAACGACAGCTGCCACCGTGAGACTCATGTGATTAGCTGCAGATGTGAGGAGTTGTACAATACAACGACAGCTGCCACCGTGAGACTCATGTGATTAGCTGCAGATGTGAGGAGTTGTACAATGCAACGACAGCTGCCACCACTTGCAGCTGTTTGCATGTAATCGCACATGCTGTGATTGCCTGCAGACTTTCGCACCTGGACGCAAACAGTTGTGAGACTTTGCAATCCATCCCAATTTGCAAGTATGAATGGGGCCAAAAGGATTAGGATGGCTAAGTACTAATACCTGGCTGGAACAAGTATTTCACTGATGCATACAATGAGTCCTGAAAACAAAAACACTTAGATTTTATTATAATGATAATAGTTCTTAGATTTCTTATAATGTTTTGTAATAAACATATATTAATCTATAGCATAGGAGGTATTTCATCCAAAAGCTTGCATACAAAATATGTTTGGCAATATAATTTCTGCTACTCTATCATTATTAACCACTGGGTGGCAGAGATGTGCATGTCTGCATTTTAATCACAACACAAACTTTTAAACTCTAATAATTGCAAAATATATTTATGACCAATAATGCACAAATTGATCTATCTTGCATTAAATTGGCTTAAAGTAGAAATAAACCTTCTTTTTTTGTATATATCTACTGCTAGCAAGCAGTAGACTTAGGCAAAAACATAAAAAAATCTGAAAAAGTTACGAAACAGGTTATTACTTACCTCTGTCTCCACCACTCACTCCCCTGAGAAGATCTGAAGATTCTCGAGCGGCCGTGACGGATCATGGGGCTGACGCATGCGCAGTAGAGATCTATGGCCTGGAGAAGAGGAGCGACACAGGGTAAGTCAATGCACGCAGCCTGGCAGCATGCACGTGCAAAGACACAGCAGTCAGCGCCGGATGAGAGACCGGCACCAGACCTGGAGGGACTCCCGAAAACTATTGGAAAGAAGAAGATGATCGGATCAAGAGGCGTTATTTAGGATAAGTCCTTGAAGCAGCACTGGGGGAAGGAGGGGGGGTGGTATGTGACTTTACTGTCACTTTAAGTGTCTCAAACTACAGGTCTTGGTAATTCATGCCTAAATATTTTACACTATTTTGGCTCCCATGTCAGCATTTTCTGCCACTGCACCTCTGCAAGCACTGCCAGAAAACAGTAGAGAAATTCCAATTTGCAATCCAATAGCTCTCTGGTATGGTATAAGGTCATATAGCCAGTGTTTTACTTTTTGTAACATGTAGCATTAAGCTGCATCTCTGAATGTCTGGATCATCTCATTGTGTAATGCGTGACTGTTGTGCCATCAGCAAAATTTGCCAAAAAGCCACAGCACAGGCAAAAGCCAACAATGTAGACTTGACCATCATATTGAGTCCAGTATACAATTCAGGTACACCAACACCTACAATCCACCAATTATATGAGATAATGTGGGAGTCCTCTCCAAATGGAAAGCTTTTAAGGAACTCCATGTATGTTTTAGGGTTCCTGCCCACTTTTATTTGTCAATAAAAGTACCTTCACACAATGTTAGCCCTCACAGGGGCTCTTAGCATCACATCACGAGTGTGACTCTTAAGCTTTGACATTGTCTTGTTAACACTTCAAGCTATATGGTCTTTATGGAGCCCCTCAGTAGTATAACTCCACACGTGTCAAAGGAGTTTACAGAATCATTAAGAATTCATTAAATTAGATTATCATTTTCATTCTGAACTCCAGGCAAAAACAGCTAAATGTGCAGATGGAATACATAAATGGCAACTGTTTTTGTCTGTTGCCACTAGCAACACTCAGAGGGGAAAATGCGCAGCATTTCATGATATTTTATCATTCACATTCCTGAAGTGTCCTCTACAACCAGGCCCCCACTTTAGCTCGACCTGACAGACTGGGCTACCTGTCTTAGGCTGGCCATTCACCTATAGAATTTTTTCATTTAGGCTGATTCTTTTGACCACATTAAATAGCGTGGATGGAGAAATCTCCTGCTGTGGCATATTTCCCCAAATTACAATCCCAAACTAATGCTGGCTCATCTCTACTATACACTGCAGAGTTTTTTTTCTTCATTTTTATCATCCACCTGACTGCATTTGTTAGTCTATTTTATCAATCCAGATTGGTACGTGGGAATGCCTATGCTCTCATTTTCTCCAGATTATCTGGAACCAGCGATATATTTCCATTTTATCATTCTCCATAATGTCAACAATTTGCTTTTTAGACTTCAGCAGGTCAATGTCTGCAGAGAGATTACACATAGATTAACAGTTAACTTCCATGGTAACCTCACACCGACTCATTTGTTAACCGATACTCTGCAGGCAAATGTCTTGACATTTACCCTGTTTCCCCAAAAATAAGACCTACCCTGAAAATAAGACCTAGTGCTATTTTTGTGAATTGCTAAAATATAAGACCTACCCCGAAAATAAGACCTAGTTGTGACCATTCCCAGGCCGGTGGTGGCTTAAGGGGGAACTTG
Organism: Nanorana parkeri; assembly: GCF_000935625.1. Lineage (NCBI taxonomy): Eukaryota > Metazoa > Chordata > Amphibia > Anura > Dicroglossidae > Nanorana > Nanorana parkeri. Next base: position 573,402 of record NW_017306972.1, read on the forward strand.
AAGAGTGGCGGGAGAGGCAGGAGAAAATCCGCGGTGCCAACAAAGCCAGCGCTAAAGGAAGTGAGGTGGCACCGAAGGGAGCAGAGCCGCATGAGCCGATGCCTCCTTTACAGCGCTGGCTCCTGTCACAGGCGGAGTGATAACAAATGCACTCCGCCTGTGAGGAATCGATAGTAAAAGTGCACTTCGCTCATTCTGGCCAGCGATTGGTTAGCAAATTGCTCTTGGAAAGGTACGGCGCCCCTGATTGCCCTGATCACCATATTTTTGTACATGAATACATGTAGACTTTTCTACATGAGTAAGTGTGGATTGTTGTACATTAAAAAAAAAAATATATATATATATATAAGACAGTGTCTTATTTTCAGGGAAACACAGTACTATACATGACCAGGTCTCTATCTAGCACTTTACCAGGTGAGAACCCTTCTGGCATGGCTTGCCATTCTCCATATTCAGCATATACTATTTCTTCCTGTGCTGCCTTCAAGGGTATTATTTGGTCATTGCAGGAACCCACTTTTAGGTCAGTGACACAATCTCTTTACTCACACTTATGCACTTATGCACTTTTACCAACATCTCTTTGTTTTGCCAACAGATTCTTTGCCCCATCTTTCGGTACACACAGGATTTCTGCTACTTTCTTATCATTCCTGGGCCCTTCTATTTTACAAAGGAATGTTTACTCCTGCAGCGAGCTGGTCAGCAGCACCTCATATACATATATACATAGGACATTTAAAGCAGAAATGCTTTCCATCACACTGTTAAACTGTTTATTTGAGTGGCCTCCAACATTTCTGCTTCCTTAATATGGTCTAACAGTTCTCCAGAGTGCCTTCCATACACCATAGTAACTGGAAGCAACCCAGCAGTGGACCATGGGACTTCTTGGACTGCCTCTAACAAACATTTTACCAATCAGCTCCAATGTTGTTTACCTTTGTGTTGTGCAACCTTTAACAAACAAGTACAAATGTTGGTGCCTGCCCATACATGCACCATAGCCACTGTCATTCTTGATTCATCACCAGTGAGATAGTCCACAAAATTGCCATGGACATTGTCAGTTTTGTACACCATATTTTTAGTCCCAACAGACTGCTTTAACATTTTCAATATCATGAGTCTGTGGCTCTTCATTTAACACCTGCACACTCTCACCCACCAAGTTGTCTTTAGAAACGTTTAGCTCCAGGCCTCTTGGAGGTTTCTAGGGGCAGTTCTGTTTCTTCTGACACTGATGCTAGGGCAAATTCCACACTGTTTAGTGATCATCGCTGTCACATTTATATGTTTTTACTATAATTATTATATACGTTCACTGGCCACTTTATTAGGTACACCTATTCAATTGCTTGGTAACACAAATTGCTAATCAGCCAATCACATGGCAGCAACTCGTTGCTTTTAGGCATCTAGACATGGTGAAGATGACTTGCTGAAGTTCGAATTGTGCATCAGAATAAGGCAGAAAGGGGATTTGCACTATGAATGTGGCATGGTAGTTGGTGCCAGACGGGCTGGTCTGAATATTTCAAAAATTGCTGATCTACTGGGATTTTCAGACACAACCATCTCTAGGGTTTACAGAGAATGGTCCGAAAAGAGTAAATATTCGGTGAGCGGCAGTTGTGTGGACGAAAATGCCTTGTTGATGTCAGAGGTGAGAGGAGAATGGGCAGACTGGTTTGAGATGATAGAAAGGCAACAGTAACTCAAATAACCACTCGTTACAACCAAGGTATGCCTGAATAGATTGTGACCGGTGGTGGTATGCGGTTCATCCGACCCGCATACCGGTGGCGATTGGTCGGTGACCGGCTGCAATCAGGCAGCAAGGGGCCGCTCGCTCCTCACTAGGGCCCCGAGAGGCCCCAGCGAGCCGTGTTCTGTTGGGAACACCGACCCAGTCGGATTTGCCGAACTCAGCATTTGCGCTTATGCACAGATGGGATTACCAAAGAAACAGGCATTTATTAATATTTAAGTATTCATTTGTAATTGTTAAAGGTGAACTGTGGGGTTAGGGCTTTTCCCCATAGTTCTCCTGAGGGTAACGGGAGGACACAAACTAGCGTCCTCCTGTCACCCAAAGCTCAGTATACCGCGAGCTGTAGCTGTATACTGAGACGCCGCAGCCGGAACGGATCCCGACAATTCTGTCTGGATCCACCCAGCTGCGTGAGTGACAGCTGGCTCTGCCTATCTAGAGGCAGAGCCAGCTGTACCCGCCCCCTCCCCCATCCATTCCGCCAGTCAGCGCTGGAGGATCGGGGTGGGGGGGAACCCTGCAGGGAGCCATGAGTGACAGTCACGGCTCTCTGCACGGATAGATTGAGAAGTGAGCGAGCTCCGGTATCTGTTCGCTCACTTCCCGATCTACTGAGCCGACCTGTGACAGTTTCATTGTCACAGGTGGGCTCAGATTATGAGGCTGAGTGAAAATCACTCACCTCATAATTCTCCTTTAACCTCCCTGGTGGTATTCCCGAGTCTGGCTCGGGGTTAATTTTCAATACCAGGAGCGGTAACCCCGAGCCAGACTCGGGAATGCCTTACCTTGTGTTAGGATCCAGAGCGCCTCGAGGTGGCGCTGGAGCTAAGCCCTGCAGTTTCCGTACTCACCTGCGGGGGTCTCCAGGCAGCCAGGAACTGCTAGGTACCAGACCTCCACTGGGTGGTGCTGGAAACTGCAACTCCAGTGCTCACCTGCAGGTGTCTCCCAGCTGCCACCAATCCACCACCTGGTGCTCCCTGGGAGGTTACTTAAGCCCTCCCTGCAGTAAGGTCTGTGGCTCAGTATTGTTTCCTGTTAAGCCTGAGTCCCCGGTCCTGTAACCTGCTTCTGTTCCCGAGTCCTCTATCTTGTGTATGTTCCCTGCTTGTTGTCCAGAACCGTGACCTGTTTATGTTCCTGAGTCCTGTTAGCTCCTTGTACCCTGACCTTTCGTCCCTTAGTTCCCCTGGTGTTTTGCCTTGCTCCCTGGGTGTGCTTGCCTGTTTCTTCTTGCACGTGGTGTTGTTTAGATGTAGTTGGTTGCTAAGACTTGTCTCTGCTTGTATTATTCTGGTTGGCATATTAAAACGGTATACAGTATCATACATTCTGCCTTGTCCTGTGTGGAATTACATGCCTACAATATAAAACAACAAATTTCCATGAAAAACAATGTACCGTTTTGGGATGCTAAAATCCTGAATAATCATACCGCCAGGGAGGTTAATTGTGACTGTTAATAATATGCCATCCTAAAGAATTTATAAAAAAAATAATAATATGCCATCCATGGCAGTAAATGATGGATGCTATTTTATGCAAATTCACAATTAACATCGTAAGCAATTAGAAATAACAATTTAAAACTAAATACTTTGTAAATAAATGCCTGTTTCCTTGATGACCCCGGTCTGTGCACAAGCGCAGATGCCGAGTTCGGCCCATCCGACAGAGTCGGCGTTCCCGACAGAACAGCGGCCCTCTAATATGCCTGAATACAGTGCTGTCACTGCCTGATCGCCGCATCATGGCCTCCTGGCATAGCTGGTGAGCCTGCACTGACTACCCCTGCTGACTGCATAGAGCCCCTACTGACCACCTTGAGCCCTTACTGACCATCCACAGCCCGCACTGACTGCTCTAAGCCCGCACTGACCACCGCAATGACCACTCAGAACCTGCTTTAACCAACCAGAGCCAGCACTGACCACCTGGAACCCTCACTGACCACCTAGAGCCTGCACTGACCGCCCGGAGCCCGCACTGACCGCCCGGAGCCCGCACTGACAACCCTGAGCTTGCACTGACCACCCGGAGCCCACACTAACCACTCAGAGTCCGCACTGACCACCACACTGACCGCCCGGAGCCCACACTGACCACCCGGAGCCCGCACTGACCACCCAAAGCCCACACTGACCAACCAGAGCCTGCACTAGCCAACTGAGACCTGCAGTGATGACCAGAGAGCCTGCACTGGCCATCTTAGAGCCTGAACAATCTCCTGAGAGCCTGAACAATCTCCTGATGACCAGAGAGCCTGCACTGGCCACCTTAGAGCCTGAACAATCTCCTGAGAGTCAGCACAGTACCTCCTGAGACCTTGGAGACATCAGGCCGTGAACCCGGAGCAACACAGAGTATGTAGCTTCATAGTATTCTGCATTGCTGTATAAAGTATTTCTGGGATTTGTAGTCCTCTATAGCTCATGGTATTATTCTGCCGTGCTTAACAATGTATTGCTGGGATTTGTAGTCCTCTATAGCCAGTGTCATTCTGCATTGCTTTATGATGCATTACTGGGATTTGTAGTCCTCTATAGTTGGTGGTATTATGCATTGCTGTGTAATATATTATTGCTATTATTGCTGTGTAATATATTATAATATATATCACAAAAGACTTTGGAGAAAGACCCTTGCAAAAATAGTTCTTGTCAAGGTGTTTCGTCAAGGACAATCAGAAAAGGTAATCAAGATGTATGCAGTCTTAGATGACCAAAGCAGTCACTCACTTGCCACTTCAGAGTTCTTTGACTTATTCGGCATAAAGGGTAATGTGCTATCCTATACATTGCACACCTGTGCTGGTTCAGTGGAAGTTTCAGGAAGAACAACTTATGCTTCTGATTTCATTATTACTCCTATAGATGGAACAGAGCGGATTCCTCTTCATAGTCTCATTGAGTGCAATCAGTTGCCCAACGACAGGGAGGAGATTCCTACACCAAAGGATGCACTTTCTCGACCTCGCCTATTTCATTTAGTTGACTGCATCCCACCACTGGACAACGATGCCAAAATTATGCTTCTCTTAGGCAGAGACATCCTGAGAGTACACAAGGTACGTCAGCAGCACAATGGCTGGAATGATGCTCCTTATGCCCAAAAGACTGATCTAGGTTGGGTACTTATTGGAGTCGAACGAGATTGTGAACCTCATGCCTCAGGTGATGTATGCTCCAATAAGATCATCGTACAGGTAAAACATCGCAACATCACCCTGTAATAGTTCTGGTAAGGCTATGCACCAGATTTCCTTCAACAGCTCGGACGAGCAGGAATCCACTGATGCAAGCACCCAGGACAACGTACCTGATTCACCTTTTCATGAAGAAGCATTAGACCTTCTACCAAAGATTCAAGGGGTTTAAAGACTTAAATCTGGGAATGGACATGCGACCTGTACAGAGAAGTCTGGACCTACGGTGGGACTTATTAAAAGACACCTTCGGCTTTCAAGTCAGCTCTGCAGACAAGCCATTTGCCAAGCGTGGTGCTCTGTCAGCGGTGAACAGCCTATGTGATCCACTGAGATTTGTGGTTCCCATCACCATACAAGGTAAATCCTTACAGAGACAGAAATCTCTACATGCCTTAGATGGAATTCAAATGTCAAGCTGCTACACTTCAGCTTCCTTTGCTGCAAGTCAGAGAAAAGAGCTTCACATCTTCTCAGATGCATCTACTGAGGCCACAGCAGCTGCTGCCTACTTCAAGGTGAGAGACTCTTCTAATCACACCCACATAGGGTTTCTGTTTGGCAAAGCTAAGTTAGCTTCCAAGCCTGAACAATGCCATTATGTTCTATCAGAAATCAATGCTGCAGATCACGCCACCAGGCCAGTGTCTGCCAGTGTCTTTGCAAATTCTTCTTGGTCAACAGGTTCTGAATTCCTGCTGGATCATCCAGAAGAAGCTACAACTGACGACTTCAGTCTTCTAGATCCTGTCAAAGATCCGGAGATTCCTCCTGAAGTCAAAACTCTTATCACCAGAAGTGAACAAAATTTCGTCTTGGACTGTCACTTCACCAAGTGGAACAAAAAACAAAAAGGGCGCAACACTAGGTGGGCTAACTGACCGGGTCGGAAGACCCAGGGAAGGTGACAGGGAGAATTATGTGACAATGGGTGCAAAAGGCAAAAAACCAATGGATAGCTGAGGAAAAAGAATGAGCACTTACATTTTAATTCATGGGACCAGAGGCTGGACGGCCGGTGTGGAGGATCGGGTCATCCGTGGTGTCTATCTGGAACTGGTGTGCCGGAGGATGTGCATCCACACGGGGAGAGGAGGCTGTGGGCGAGGGTGAGAGGGGGGGAAGAGAGAAGCCAAACACAAATGATGTTATGGACTCGATGGGGCCGTCCCAGATGATCACAATATCATCAATATAGGGTCCATAGAAGATGAGGTGGGGCGCAAAAGGGTTGTTAGCCCATATGGAGTGGTCTTCCCAAAAGCCCATAGTGAGATTCGCATAGCTGGGGGCATAATTTGCCCCCATCGCTGTGCCTTTGATCTGCCGGAAGAAATTTTCCATGAATGCAAAGTAATTGTGTTCCAGTGTGAATTTGGTGCAATCCACAATGAATTGTGCCTGTTTATGGTGTATCGAGGAATGAGAGGATAGATAGTATTGCAATGCATTGAGCCCTACGTCATGGGGTATGGAGGTGTATAATGAGGTGACGTCAAGGGACAGCCAGGTGTATGAGGGGTGCCATTGGTATTTCGAGAGAATCTGTATCAGATGGCCGGAGTCTTTGATGTATGAGGGTAGGTTGATTACCAAGGGTTGCAAGAAATGATCAATAAACACTGATAGTCCACTCGTGAGGCTATCAGTACTGGCGATGATGGGTCGCCCAGGGGGTCGAGTGGTATTCTTATGAATTTTGGGAAGATGGTAAAAATACGGAGTGTGGGGGTGCTGTGGGTATAGGAACGCCCTTTCTTTTTTGGTCACAACCGATTCATTGGAAGCTATTTCCAGGAGGTGCAAAAGTTCAATCTTGTACATGTCGAGGGGGTCTATGGGTAAAAATTTATAGGTGGACTGGTCACCTAGCAGCCTGTGGGCTTCAGCAAGGTAGTCGTGGCGATTCTGGACCACGATGCCGCCGCCTTTGTCTGCCTGTTTAATGATTAGGTCATGATTGGAGGCGAGTTCTTTCAGGGCTCTAGATTCAGTGAAACTGAGGTTGTGATGGTGATGTGGGGCTTTTTTACACATGGATAGAAGGTCTGAGTAGGTGACATGGTAAAATGTATCTATGAAGGAACCTTTGGAGTGTAACGGATAGAAAGTGGATTTGGGTTTAAAAGGTGTGTGGATAATGTCAGCCTCAAACAGAGTATCTGTTGTGAAACTGTATGAGGAATGGGGATCTGCTAGATCACACAGAATCTCTAGTGTGTCGGAATCGGTGTCATCCATGGGGGAGGTAATGGATGTGTTGGGGGGCGCTGGAGTGATGGGCACTGTATGTGTAATAGTTTTTTTGTTGCCGTAATGTCTTTTGAGTGTTAGTTTGCGAATAAACCTGTTGAGGTCAACGAACAAAGTGAAAAGGTTGGGTTTGGTGGTGGGGGCAAAGTTTAGGCCTTTTTGTAGTAGGGATATCTCGTGTGGACTAAGTCCTGTGGACAAGACCTGACCGCACTACTACAAGGTTAGTCCATACCACACACTGCAAACACACTAAGCCCACAGATGCCTACTGTCAGGACTGGCACATATGCCAAAACCCTCTTTCTGCAAAGGACATTGCTGAAAGCAAACTGATTCTACTACAGAATGCAGAACAGAACATCTCTAGCACAGAGATAAAAGGTGTCCATGACAAGCAGGACATTGCTAAAAACAACCCTATTGCCAATCTGAATCCATTCATCAGCAGTGATGTGTCTACAGATTCAGAGTTAACAGCCATCCTTATTCCAGCAACTCTTCTCACCCAGAAGATTGGAACTGTGCCTGTTTCACATGGATACTTTGCAGCTGGAGTTACATGAGCCTCATGTTCTTCAGGTACTTACGTGCACCATGCACATCCAGGGATGGACTTATTCAGAGTGCCTTCAACCTACCAAGAAGACCATCTTATTTCCACAACCAAGGAACTTTACAAGTTGCCTCTCATGGAGTGACTTACTGCACTTGAAAAACTGTTCCAGTGATCAAGTCTGCTATGTTGATGGTCATCATAGACTTTATTTTATATTTGAACTTGTGCATATATGTTCCTTCTTATTTTCAGGTCCAGAGGACAAGTTACAAGTTCATGTTATCGACTTTAATAGTTGTTGTTTATTGCATAACTACCATCATGATATTTAAATAGTGACATTTACAATGCCAGACGGGGAGTGTGCCGCCCCAATGGGGCATAAAAGTTATTTATATAGAAGTTTATATAGTTTGTTTTCCCTTAATACCTTTCCTATGGCCATTCTATATATTTAGTTATATGCTGCCATCTAGTGTCATTTTGTGTTATTGCACCTGTTTTTTATTTATTCCTTTCCTCGTGTGATGACACATTTCCTCTGTAAGTATGCCCCACCCTTCTTCCTGAGAGCAGTACTTCCTGTGTCATGGCCACAGCTAACAGGCCACATGTAACTAGAACACATGTACTCTACATAGTACGCTAGAAAAGGCATCATTTTTTGACCGCACAATACTATAACCATTCAACTGCTGTTCCATCCATCTGCTGTAACCTTGATGTTGAGAATAAAGCACCCTTTTGAATGAATCGGTATTGACGAGTTCAGCTATCTGACAAGGATTGTCCGCAGTGAGTATATCTGCTTATACAGGCCAGTCATAGAGGTCTCACAAGGGATATATCGCTATCGCAACAATCGGAGTCAGAATAACGCTTATTCCATGTCCATTACTTTAGCCTTTCCTACACTAACCCCCTTTGAAAATATATGTCTGTAAGGTGCCCAGAGCAAACACATTATCTCCGACTTCTACATACGTTTAGTTACCATATCTTTCCCCAAACATCACTATATGTATAAATGGGAGGATTTGTTGGGGAGAGAGCTAAATTTGGAAGAGTGGAAAGTGATTTAGATTAGTGCTGATAAAATGTCCATTTGCACACTGTATAAAGAAAATCAGTATAAAATCTTATATTACTGGTACCACACCCCAGATTTCTTGCACTTGATCAACTCAACAATCCCCTTTGCATGCCGGAGATGCAACAAAGCCCCGGGTACCTTTTGTCAATTATTTTTGGAATGCTCATGAATTTGTGGATTCTGAAACCAAGTAATGTCTTTGCTTAGATACCTCAGTGCCTTTGGACCCCATCCATTGGTTGTTGGGCATTCCCTTCTCAAATCTATCTAAACACTCTAACAAATTAGCTAACCATGTACTGACTGCTAGATGTACTATTTCCTTGAAATGGAAGCAACCGCTACCACCCTCTACTCTGGACCTTTACAGATGCATACATGACATCTACAACATGGAATACCATGGAATAACAGTGCGCTTGCGTAATACAAACTCCAAATTTGAAAAAATTTGCTCCATCTGGTAAGAAATTCCCGTGTTATTCACACTTATTTCCCTCTTTCTCATGTGCCATATGTGGAGACTCTGGGTTGGATGGGGGGCACAGGCCTCCTCCTTTCTCTCAAATTCTTTCTCTCTTTCTATGTCTCTCTCTTTCTCTACCATGCTCTACCTGGCCTTCCTTCTCTTTCCCCTCTTTGACCCCACGCTTCTAACTTACTTTTCCCCCCCAACTATTTGTGTTTTATTCATTAAGGGACTCTATTATCATCATCATCATATTACTTGTATAAAATATTGCTTACAGATATTATCATGTTATCATATTCACCTCTATTTCTAGTACTCGAATATGTACCCTATTGGTTAGAATTAGTGATGGGTTCGATGTTCGAGTCGAACAATAGTTCGACTCGAACATAGCTAGTTTGTGTGTCCAGCGAACACAGGAACTGTGAGGGCGTTCGGCGGGCTGTTCGCCCACTGAGCACCCCACATGGCATTGCGGAACGCACAGTGCCTTGTGAAGCCCTGATTGGGTAAAGCCTTGCACCTGACCACAGGCCATTGCAAAACTTTGCCTAATCTTGGCACAGTGCTCTGTAAGAGCCTTGATTGGGCAAAGTAAGGATGACTTTGCCCAATCATGGCTCACAGCTAAGTCCCAGCACTACAAGGCTGCTTACACCGTAGCCTTGTGTAGTGTGTTGCTGGAGTTAAAGAGAAAGAAATTCTATATCAGTCTATCATGGCAGTCCGTCTATTATGGCAGTCTGTCTATTATGGCAGTCCGTCTATTATGGCAGTCCGTCTATTATGGCAGTCCGTCTATTATAGCAGTCCATCTATTACAGCAGTCTATTTTTGCAGTCTATTGCAATCCGCATTATGTCTGAATGGCCAACAAGGAGAGGCAAACGCTCCCATGCAGCTATAAGAGGGCAAGCAGCCTCTGCATCCACAGGCAAAAGTGGTGTTCGTTGACATGGTCCATCCACTGCAGGCAGGGCACACTTGTCCTTTTTATCTTGTGCTGGCCGTGTTCTTCAGCCACAACGTACAGAAGAGGTGGGGGAGTGGATAACTAAGCCATCCTTACCCTTCTCAGCCTCTGTCACCCAGGCTCATCCTGTACATGTTTTGGCTCTATAGCAGAGTCACTTAGCCTAAATAGGTAGACATGCCCTGACTCTAGATGGTACAGCCCACCATTGTTTTGTCCTGCAGAACCTGCATGCCCTAAGTTACCTTTGCATGTTAAACCGTTGCCCTACACTTAATGTCTGCCTGACATTTGCTTAGTTTGGACACAATGCTTCTGTGTGCTTGTAACATCTTGTTTCTATATAGAATAAAGCGTCTCTCTCACTGTCCCAAAAAAATCATACTGCTCCATAACACAGCCTGAAGGCATCTCCCTAGCATGTACTTTAAAGCATTGCTGTTTTTTCCACGTAAACCATTAAAAACACCCTGTCCTCACTCTATGGTACTTTTATTTATTTATTTTTTACATTTTGCTTTGTTAAATGTTCTCCGTGGCAGTGCCCAGCTTTCCCATGCACTTTTTTTAAATAAGCTTGTCTATTAGTTTTCAAAATGGCCAGCTTTGCCTCAATAGACTTCAGTGGGTTTCACTGCCAAGTTCAGGTTTCATGGATTTCAAGCAGGATTAAATGACCCCTGTGAATCAAACTCTGGCAGATACTCATTCCTAATTACATCCAATAACCCAGCTGTCTATCTTTTGAGTTATTGCATATCTTCTTTCTATGTAAAATAATGTTGTTATATAATATACACATTGATTTACGTCTGACATATTACATATCATTTTACCAAGTACCTGTCTATCATGTCCAGTGAAATAGTCCATGCCCAGTGAACTAGTGCGCTTGGCACAGTCACACAAATGATCACTAGGAAGTGCCCTAGGCAGCAATTAATTAACATACCAGTTAGAGTAGTATTTATTTTCCACATGGAGTTTTGTACAAATATAAATGCATAAGAATGGGCCCTGTTATACATGCCATGGAGCTCTTGACTTTTCATAATTTTTCAACTACTGTAAGTCATATACCACATCTTATTCTTCTTATGTGAAGTGAACCTTCTTTTATGATCTTGAATCTTAAGAGAAGGTTCAATTAGGGCATGTTGTAAATGTTGCAAGGGCACCATTTGTGCTGGCATATACCAGGGCCGGCTCTAGCGCAAGGCAACATGGGCAGCTGCCTGAGGGCGCCAGGGAACAGGGCGGAGAAAAGTATGCTGGGCAGTCAGCATAAGTTCGTCCGATCTGTGAGATCTGTGTAGGCTGCGCCATCTGAAGGACAGAGTCCCCGCTGGCCGCCGCTGACCAGTGCAGACAGTGTAAGGCGCATTCTCGATCTCGATTCTCCCAGGGCAGCGTTATGGGGAAGCAGTCCTCTTGGCTGTGAGTGTGTGTGACGGCAGTGACGGAAGTGGCCCCGCCCCTGGTTCCCCTGGCCGCTCAGCCTCAGGCATGTGAAGGAGCGAGGGCTGCAGGAGGAGGAGCAACGGACACAACAGCACGCAGTCCGGCGTCATCCTGGAGGCAACCTGTTGAGGGACTTGGGAGCCGCCCGGGAGCACAGTCTGCACAGATTTGGAGTGGAACCCACCGAGCGAGGACGCGTTTTTGGTTTTCTTCACACCCATGGTGACCCATCCCAGACCAGATACATTGGACTAGTCTCGGAGAATCGGGATCGGGAGCTGGCTGAAGTGTGAGCGGAGGTGAAGTGATATAGAGCGGTATGTAACAAATGTACAGATAGAAAATGTATTATACATTGGTATTCTGCATTGTATATTGTATTGTGCATGGTATCCTGCATTGTATTGTATTGTATTATACAGCGGCACTTTGCAGAACACCAGCAGCTATAGAGGAACAACAAATCCGAGCAATAACACATTATACAGGCTGGTTAATATATTATTGCTGGGATTTGTTGTTCCTCTATAGCTGGTGGTATTCTCCATTGCGCTGTATAATTTATTATTTCTTGGGATTTGTAGTTCCTCTATAACTGGTCTGTGGTAATCTGCATTGCACAGTATAATCATTATACAGCGCACTGCAGAATACCACCAGCTATAGAGGACTACAAATCCCAGCAATAATATAGAGCTGCAACAATTATTCGATTAAGTCGATTGAAATCGACAATGGAAAATGTTGTCAATGTTTTCCATCGTCGATTTGTCGGCTAAAATTAAAATTTCTCGCTCGCCGCTCACACCCGCCTGTTCGCGGCTCCATACACGAGTGACACTGCGGGTACGCCACGCCCACCACACAAGCCGGACACACGCCCGCAGAGCCGCCGCCGCGACTTACAAGGGTTCAGAAACAGGTAAGGGGGACCTGTTTTAAGGTTTCCTGTTTAAAAAAAAAAAAAGCGGCACACTGCAGAACACAGCTATAGTGTGCAGCTATAGAGGAACACCAAATCCCTGCAATAATATATTAAGCAGTCTGTATAATGTATTATTGCTTGAATTTGTAGTCCTCTGTAACTGGTCAGTGGTAATCTGCATTGCGCAGTATAATCGTTATACAGCGCAATGGAGAATACCTCCAGCTATAGAGGACTACAAATCCCAGCAATAATACATTATATACAACGCAATGCAGAATACCAGCAGTTACAGAGGACTACATCAGATCCCAGCAATAATACATTATATGCATTATAATATAGTGTACTATTGCTGGCATGTGTTGTATAAAATGCACTTTACAAAACCACAAATAGTTTGTGTGCTATCTTTCTCTGTAAAAGATAAATAAGTTAAACGATCACATGTCTTTTAATGATATGTACATTGTTGCTTTGTTTACAGAAATCAAATACAGTATATAGAGAATAAGATGTGGTATACGGTATGACCATGTCACTGTAGCAACTAAAAAGTCCTGTATAAACAGACAAACAAAGCACCACAAAAAAAACCAAAACATTTTGAAAGGTACCGACCTTAACTCCGCCAGGTCAGCAGTGTGACGACGCAGAGTACAAAGATCAGAAACGCACAGTACAGAAGTCAGTGGTGCAATGCAGAATACAGAGGCCAGCTGTGTGATGGACAGTACACGGGTCAGTAATGTAACACGCAGTACACCAGTCAGTAATGTAACGCACAGTACACCGGTCAGTAATGTGATGCGCAGTGCACCGGTCAATAATGTGATGCGCAGTACACCAGTCAGTAATGTGACGCGCAGTACACCGGTCAGTAATGTGACGTGCAATACAGAGGTCAGCATGACACGCAGTGCAGAGGTTAGCTGTGTAAGAAAGAAAGAAAAGGGACTTACAGTGCACTTAGCTGATGGTATTCAGGTGCCCTCTTCTTTCTCCCGGTGATCGTGGGGGGGAGGTGTTACAGAGATCCTCCATGTACCGAGATAGAACTTTCTTTTGCATAACTTTCAGGCCAGGTGTCTCACTGTCTCTGCAGTCTTCCTCACAGTCTGGCAGCTGAGGTGGGCGGAGGAAGCTGCAGAAGACTGCGGAAGGGAAGACAGCCGAACATAATGTCATCTAGGGGGTGTGCCGCCGGTGGGACCAGGGATGGGGCCAGGGCCGGTGCAAGGATTTTTGCCTACACAGGCGAAGGTGCATTTTTGCGCCCCCCCATGCGCACACCCTAAGACTGCTGGTGTGACGCAGAGTACAGAGGTCAGGGTGTGACGCAGAGTACAGAGGTCAGGGTGTGACGCAGAGTACAGAGGTCAGGGTGTGACGCAGAGTACAAAGGTCAGGGTGTAACACAAAGTACAAAGGTCAGGGTGTGACGCACAGTACAGAGGTCAGTACACAGTGCAGAGGTCAGCGGTCAGTATGTAACGCAGTGCAGAGGTCACAAAGAAACTACAGGGACTTGCATTTGTTGAAAAGAGCAAAACGCATTGTCTTCATGTAATTGGGCGATAGTGTGTATTCCCAGCCAGTTATTAACCACCTCAGGGCCGGCCGTTGTAAAAAAACGGCCGGCCGAGAGGTCTCTAGATCTCAGCGGGCGTCTTTAGACGTCTTTAGGGAAATGGCCGGTATTTAAAAACAGGCAGCGATGCCTGTTACCATACAAGCGATACGCCGGCTGTAGAGCCGGCGGATCGTGTGTATGGTGTGCCGATCGCTCCCCCACCCGCTGTCCCCCCGCCGTTGTCCCGCTGATCCCGGGCTCCGCTGTGCCCGGTGCGAGCCCGGCATCAGCATGTCGCCTGTGTCATAGGGGATCAGAGGGAGCTCGGTACATGAGCTCCCTCCAGGTCCCCTCTCCTCTGCAAGAATGCGGAAGTGTTGTATAATACATCACTTCCACATTCTTGTGTCACTCTCCAGCTTCAGAAGCTGCAAAGAAGCTGATGGAGCAGATCTGTGCTTCATCAGCTTCTTTTGGGGGGTCCTAGGTGACATTAGGGGTCTTGGAGACCCCTGATGTCTCCATAAAGAGGACCTGTCACATATTTTGCTATCACATAGGGGGAGTTTAATTAACACCCGCATGTGATAGCAATAAAGTTTAGTGGAAAAAAAATTTAACTCCCCCCGCCCCCCAAAAAATGTAAAGCTACACATAAAAAAAGAATAAAAAAAACAAAAAAATGTTTTAAAATAAATGTTTCCTAACATAATTTTTTTCAAAATTTTCTGTAATTTTTCCTAATTATAGTAAAAAATAAAAACCCCAGTGGTGTTTAAATACCACCAAAAGAATATAGGTGATTATCTAGTATATCCCGATATGTCTAAGATTCCTTTAATTGACTCCCAAATCTTTCCCATCAGTCTTTCCCATCAGTCTAATTGTAGGTAAATGGGAGAAGCGCTTAGTCTATCCAGTAGTTTCTAAAGAGAATAAGGGATCAAAACCTTTGAAAAGGTGCTTAATCATAGAAAAGGATTGTATATGTAACCCGCCATATAGCCACCCAGTTAGATGTTGTAGTTGTGAAGCAATAAATTACAGCAAAGGGTTAGGGAGGGCCAAACCTCCCTGGTCCTTTGGTCTCTGTAAAGTTTCCAACTGCAATCCTGCTTGTTTCCCCTTCCATATTAATTCCCCAAAAAAGTCTATCAATCTTTTTAAACGTCTTTCCCGGAATCCATACTGGGGAATTATGAAGAGTATAAAATAATTGAGGCATCATACCATCTTTATCAAATGAGTTCTCCCTGCAAGTAAAAGAGGTAGTTTAATCCAGTCCTCTTGTTTATTTCAAAATGTTCTTAATGAGGAAGAAGATTAGAGTCAAAATATGAATCCAACTGGGCAGAAATTTGATTTCCTAAATAAGTAAAAGAAGACTGTATCTGCAAATGTGACATATCCAATGCCAATGGAAAAGGTAGAGGATCCACTGGGAGAATCGCAGATTTCTCCCAGTTTACCACTAATCTGGAAAATTTACCAAATTTGAATAAATGAAACATAACATTTCTCAAGGAAGATTGAGTATCTACTAGAAACAGTAGGGTATCATCTGCATATAAGGCAATGTTTTCTTCTTCTGTACCCATTTTAAAACCTACTGAAGATTGTCTAATCATAGCTGCTAGGGGTTCAATGGCAAGAGCGAATAATAGTGGGGACAGGGGACATATTTTTTTTTTTTGTGGTGCTTTGTTTGTCTGTTTAAAAAATAGTCAATAAATACTATCTGATTAAAAAAAAGAAAAGTCCTGTATAGTAATGTTGTTTATATATCTGTATTATTAGGGAAGTGGTGCATAGATACAATTTGTTTGGTTTGTAAGTTTACTTGAATCAGGTACTGTTAGGGGTGCAGTATCCTGTTTAATACTTATATATTTACAGTTTTGCATGAAATGAAATAGACTAGCAGAGAGACACAGTCAGAATGAATACAATGGACAGTCACAGACTGGCAGACACTGAAAAATATCACTGGGTGAAGTCTTAGGAAATATAAAGGTTCAGCTCTTCAAATTATAGCCCCACAACCATCTCCTTGGCAAGCTTCAGCCCCATTAAAAAAAAAGGTGTTAAAGAGAAATGGTATCGGACTTAACACATTGGTTTGCATGGCTAACCAAGTGGGATGAAAGAAAGAAAACGAATTTGAACCCTTGTTAGATTTTATTTTTTTTACTGCTATCTGGGTATCTGTTAAAGAGATTTCCCTGAATTAATGTCCTAATGACAATAACCTCACCACGTGCTTTCTTAGTAAAGGCTACAACCCTAACAGTTTCACTTCCTGTCCTTGCCGCCGTTGCAGATTTTACCTCACTTTCAGTCTGGTAGGAATGTTGTGACCAGGACAGTAATTGGGAAACCAACCAGAAATAATACCCTTACATGGCTTGTAATTCATAACCCCCCGCTCTTTAAAATTAAAATAATAAAAAAAATTGGGGGCTGGGCTTCCTCTATAACTATCTCCAGGAAACCCCAAGTTACAATATTTTATGATTTTATGCTCTGACTCTCTGTAATAATAATAATAATACAAAGACACAAATATGAATTAATCAAGATAATACATTTATTCACTCAGAACAATTAAAGATGAGTTCAAAAGTTTTCCACTTCATATAGATAAGATAAGAGAGAATAGCTGATGGGTAAACTGTAATGATTTAATTTTCATTTGTGAATAGTGAGGTTTACTCGTGTGAAAGGTTTTCATTCCCTTCACTTCTTCACTCCATGGTGCTGTGATTTGCCCTGTGTCTGGCAAGGGTTAACCGGGACACATGGATCTAGAAAAAAAAGAAAAATATTTTTCATTAGTGATGGTATGAAGCTGTAACAGATTACCAGCAGTTTGCCTATGTTTTGAGAACTAAAAGACTCAATTCAAAAAGCTAGGTCTCGCCATACATATTACAATCTGACTTTACAGTCTTTGTACAATCATTTTTAAATCTACCAAAACTGTATAATATGAGGACCAGTCTAATCTATCATTTTTATTCAATCAAGCCGGCTCTTGCACTACATACTTGTTGGTGGCTCTAAAGGAGATTGTACAATCAGATTGCAACATGTGTGGTGAGCTAAACACGCCAGACTAAAACTGGTCATACACCTATAGATTATCTGGAAATTTTCTATGGTCAGATGGAAAAAGTGCAACAGATTTCTCCATCTATGCTAAACTGTGTGTTAAAGCTTTATAAAATAAGCCTTTTGCACCATAACTATTACATGTCTCACTTGCTTTTAGTATAGCCTTAGGTCTTGTCTGTTTAGGCTCTTCATCCAATCCTAGTCTAAACTGTAAAACTTGTAATGTGTATGATATATACATATGCATCATTTTAATTCTCTCAATAACCTTAAAGCTGAACTCCAGGAAAAAAAAGATTTGCTTTTACTTTTGATTAGTCCAGCGAAGTTACCGCTAATGCTGGATTTGCTACACCCAGATGGCCTCTAGGGACACTTCAAATCCTAGCTGCATTCATGCCAGAAACCACTGTCAGCTTTCATTTTCTAGCTCTGCTGCAATGAGTTCTGGTGCTCCCACTGAAGAAAAGTGTCACTCATAATCTCTTTCCTCCCCTTTCCTCCATTGAAAAAATTATTTTCACCGGATACACGGCATTTTAAGATTGAACAAGGGGAGGGAATGGAGAGGTGTGTGAATGACTGAACTTCCGTCATGATTCACAACAGTCAAACTACCCAGGAATTACATTTTTTTCCTTTGATTCCATTTGAAAAATGTGTAAACCTTAGGTGAAAATATTGATAAATAGACCCCTTAGAATATAAATGAATTATTCAAGATATGTGTATTTGTTAATTTGCATGTAAAAAAATAGCCTGCATATGTGGGAAGTAATTTGGTTATTTTTTTTATGTTTACTAATAAAAAGCATTATTCATTAGATAGTTTCCTTTGATATGTATTGCAGTTTCTGCCTTCGTAATATCCAACTGTCTTGCTCTGACATCTAAATGTTAAAGTGTTTTTAAATTGGCATACATAGCTACTAGAGACCTAGCTGCTCTGACATTTGTTAATCATTATTCCTAAACACTTGCTTGCAGTATAGTATTTTTCCATAAAACATTGTGTATTTTGTATACAATAAAGTGCAATTACATACCTTGTATTTGGCATGGGTCTGGGCATTTGGGTGTTTGATCCTGACATACAGGAACCACTTTACATGGGTCTGGGCATTTGGGTGTTTGATCCTGACATGCTAAAAAAAAAAAGACAATATGGTGTTATGCCAGACAAGAGAATTATATATTTTACTATAAGGTGGTTGTTGACATTTAAGAATAATAAATTAAATGTTTACAAAAGTATTTTCAACAATTTGTGAATTCATTAATATGATTAGTTTTTGTTCTCAGTCAAATATTTTTTCATAGCTTGGGACACAAAAGAAAATTTGTATTTATGATTGCACCATCTCATCCTAATTGTACCTGATATTCTTCACCTAATATGAATTATCAAAGACAAACAAACCAATGCAGTTATGTATACTTCCTTACTGTATAGTTTGAGTAAAAAAAATTACCTCTTTGTTGAACATAATTTGAAGGGATAATAAATGCTGCCTTATTAATTATAACAAAAAAAATATCTTGCCTACACAAGTGTTACGAACAGAACAAATGTATAAACAATAAAACAAAGATGTACTTCTATTATAGCACACTAATAATACAAATTCATCAAACAATGCAGCTTACTTATACTGTTTCCTGCAGCAAATATATGGAAATATACACTGAACATCTACTTTAAGTACTTTTAAAAAAAAAGACTTACGATCTTTGCATTGTTGTCCTTTTGCTGCCATTGTTGTATCTGCTGAAGACGTTAACCTGCTGAAACAAATACGCAATACCTTTATACAGCAAAGGAAGGTGTTTATATACAAAAAGGATGCTAATTCTCTAATAGTTGTGCAATACTTCAGACCTATGCATGAGCCAATAGAATGCCCAATTGATTGCCTAAGTGTAATTTAATATCTATAATTTGCATACCCTCAAGGCAAGGCGTACTTTGGTTTAGTTTGTAATGCAAATTGATGTGTATCATTTCTGAGGCAATCTTCCTGTGCGTGGATAAATATTTAAAATACATTAATGAAAACAAATAGTGTCTGGTGTAGTTACATATACTGTGTGTAATGTTTTGTCATTGTGGCGAAAGACCTCAAATGAAAACGTTTATCCACATTTTTATTCCATTTATTGTTTGAGTCTGTAATTAGTTTACATTGTTAAGGTTGTTCTAAAAATTGTTGTAATACTATATTATATGCATTTAAAAATATATATGTATATATTTATGATTGGTAGCAGGGCACTCGAGCATAATTTCAGTGGGGTGCAGCCTACCTTTATTATTATGGAGACTTAACCAGTCAACCCACCCCGACTGAAGACTGAACAGACTGAAATTAAGCTGTATACTTAATGGGGATACAAATCTCAGTTTTACCTCTGTTAAAACCTGATAGTAGGGCTGAGGTTTGTGGTTCTACAAAAAAGTTTAATAAAACTAGCGTTTAACCACTTGAAGACCGCGTTGTTTCACCCCCTTCCTGGCCAGGCCATTTTTCAGTGTTCAGCGCTGCGGTACTTTGGCTGACGTTTATTCCGTCATGCAACGCTGTACTGAAATGAATTTTATACCATTTTTGGGGACAGATAGAGCTTTCTTTTGGTGGTATTTAATCACCGCTGGGGTTTTTATTTTTTACTATATAACAAAAAAAGTACCCTAAATTTTGTAAAAAAAACATGTTTCCCTATAAAATGTTATGAAACATTTATTTTCACCCCAATTTTTTGGTATACTATAAAAGACGGGGTCACGTCGGGTAAATAGACACTAAATATGTCAGCCTTTAAAATTGCGCGCGCCCGCGAAATCGCAGAATACGACTGCAACCAAAATTGGCTATAGGCAACACTTTAAACGTTTTTACTGCTCATCAGTTTAGTGTTATCAGTGATTGATGGCCCTAAAATTATTGCTCTCACTCCGACGTTCGCGGCGATATGTAACATATGCTGCATAATAGGCGCAATCGTTGTTTTCGTACATGGGCGCACCCGACGCATGTTTGCATGTGTATGTGGGGGGGCGGGGGACTTTAAAACATTTTGTATGTAATTTTTTAAAATTATTATTTGTGAATATATTTTTTAGCTTCTTTATTTTTTTTAATGCTGTAATTTTTTTTTTAATTCACAAATGGCCATTGACGGAAGGTGGTTAAAGGAGTGTGTATTAGGGTTGAAGAGTAAGTTTGTGCAAGAGCAGTAATCCTTTGATCATAATAAAAAAGATCATTATGGTTGCTTTTATTATTACTGCTACTATAACTTTAAATCCCAGCACTGTTCCCTAGTAGTGTACTGACCATGACAGCTCCCATGCTGCTTGTCTTTGATGCATACTTCATGTTAAAATCAATAACACGTTTTGTGTGATGACACTGCCAGCCGCTACAGAGAGAGTTAGCCAGGGGGGCCCAACATTTTTGTTATGGGGTCCCATGATTTGTAGTTATGCCCCTGTTGAGGGCAGATCCACTCAGTAACCCATGGTATCAGCACTAACATCTAGTACCAAATACTCAGTTGTCATGCCAGGTCACATTTCACTGCAGTGGTCTATACAGATATAAACTGAGAGAGGCCATTGTATACATAGTCACATATCTGATGTCCACAAGAGCGCTTACCAGAATGTGGGTTGGAGGGCATCTGGAAGTTAACGTATGTGTACATTTTTTCATGTGTTTACTTCTGTTTATTACTAAACTGATAAAAGCCTTGTACACAGCTATACTTTTCCACAACCATTGTCATTTTGCATTGTCAGATAACGCAATAGATGATATGCTGATATGTCTCATGAGATACAGTAGCTCAGGATAGCTTAACCATATCCTGTAAAAGGTTTCAGTTCATCCCTCAGGACAGGTTATGGCGATCGTGACTGCGCGGCAATCGTGCACTAAACCGCATGTATGGCCGTGCGGCCACAAAATCACCCACCACTGCCGAGTCACGCCAGGCAGATTGTGCAGTTTCCGCTTGTGCAATCGAGCATGAAAAAAAAGCTGCACGTTGTGTGTCAAACCTTTTTTCTGCTTTTGCCGCGCAGATGTAACCCCATTGAAATCAGTGGGGCCACGCGGCAACCACTGTGTGCAACGGCACGATATCACGTGGTCCCGGGACACGCGTTCCGGATCGCTCAGGTCTGCCCCAGCTCTAAAGCAGTTGTACAGACTGAATATGAATCAGTAGTGTGGTAACACAGTGCATAGCTAACATAGAAAACAGTGGTGTCACTTGTCTGGCTACATGATGTAGGAGAAGTGTGTGTAAATCATAACAGGTTTCAGTTGATGAGGGTGCTCTCCGCACACCTTACAGCAATCCCGGCCAGTAAGAATGATGGTGCCTGTAGTGACTACCACGGATGGCACCGTGCAAAGTACGAAATGAAAAAGCAGGTCACCAGCACTCAAATTATTTAAATAGATATGTCCTTTTTAATGGACAATTATGTCACGACAATCAACAAAGCCGACGTTTCGGGGCCGCGCAGGGTCCCTTCTTCAAGGCAGATGTGGTCACGTCGAAACGTCGGCTTTGTTGATTGTCGTGACATAATTGTCCATTAAAAAGGACACATATCTATTAAATAATTTGAGTGCTGGTGACCTGCTTTTTCATTGTGTAAGTCATAACACAACTACAGATCTTAAGGCATGCTGCACGGTTCACTGTACTCAGGTGTAAAAAATATTTTCTGAATTCCATTTAACATTTTATTTTTAGTTTAGGATACAGTTAGAGCCTCAGTCTGGTATTATTGCTTTCTGTGCCCAATATTCGATCAATTAACCCAACTTTGTGAGATCACTAGTACAGGAAGAGGACACACTCTTTCCAAAGGGAACACAGCAATTTAAAGCACTTTAAATGGCTTTATGTTTATAACCTCTGTCAAGTTTTTGTTTCTATGTGCCTATTGGGGACATATTAAGGTCACTGATTACTTTCGTCACAAGTATGAATAAATATCAGAGACAAAAATAAAAATATGACAGAGTTTCTAACACTTCCAGGTTCATATTTATACTTCTTTCCATCCTAAGCCAACTGCCTTCTGCAGCCCATCTCCAACCCTAGTCAGCTGGCTAGCCTTTGTATCAAACTAACAAAATCTGAAATCAAAGCCATACAAGACACACAAAGGCTCAGAGTGATTGAATGACACACTTTACCCACTCTGGGCTAGTGCACCTAAAATTGGGGAGTACAAGAATAGGGCAAACTTGCATCCTGTTCTGCTAGCACCAAGTTTGTAGGTGTACAGACCTAGTATGGCTTAATTTTAAACAGTGTAAGTTTTTTTCAACAAAAATTTACAAATTGTGAAGGGACAGCAATGTCAAAGCACCCTATGTTAATCATATCTGTCTCTGACAGCCTGCAACATGCTTTGTGGGTAACTGTTTGCCACCCCTTCTGGCTCTGCCACCCTAGGCCATAACTTATGTTGGTTAAGCTGAAATCTGGGCCTAAATACTTCTGTACTCTACCCAACAGTTAAAAAAGGAATGTTTTAGCTGGGCTTCCACTCAGGGCCGGATTTCAACCCCCCCATGGAGAATCGCAGACCTGCAAGCTGCATACTAGTTATCTTGGCGAAACCACCGAGATCACTTGTACAAAACAAGAGGCGGCTTCCCTGCTGTACATTTAGCTCTGCTTGCCCAAAGCCAGGCTAAATGTAGAAAACAACTACTCGCCTGACGGCCAGAGACTGCATGTCCCGGGCATCGGGAGATAGGAATTCCGCACCCCTCCTGCCCCTCTACTCCCTGCTGCCTTGTGGGAAATCAGGCCTTGCTTCCAATGTTAGCTTTATTTTGTACTAGCTGCAGGAGTTCTGTTATATTATGCCCTGGCATGAATTGATTATGTGTTTGACACATGGCTGCCATTGTGATATCTATGAAGGAACCCATATGGTATAGCGATAAATTGCATTATTACATTACTAGAGAAAAGCCATATTCGTTTTTTCATTAAAAATAGCCAATAATGCACAATGTTTTGATAGTCTTGAACTGCATAATGAAACCTGCCACACCACAAGGAGTTATAAAATCTGGTTCTCAGTGTATGAAATAATTAAAAGCTTAGATGCCAAAGCATCTTGTGACCTTTTAATCATTAGCATTTAGTCAGATAAATAGATGCAGGATAGTCATGCATGGTATGTAAAATACACTACCTAAATTAGTACTCAAAATACGTGTGCTAATTATATATGTATATGTATATGACTAAGGCTATATTTCTTTCTTTATCTGAAAATGCATAACCCATGATGAATGTTGACAGTAAGGGAACTATTGGCTTGCTTTCATTTGCGAAATAATGATTTGCTAATCCACAGAATTGAACAGTAGGCTGAAACTTTACATATTCAAATCTAGGTATATTAAATATTAGATATTTAAAGTACACCTGTTATGAGAAAAACGTTGTGGGCTATCTTGGTAGATCCTTCTAAATACATATTTCCCGGCTCTCATGCAGACTCTTTTGCTTCTAAACTATTAGTCAATGAATGTATAACCAGATAAGGACTTTTTATGACTTTTTTTCCAACTTTCACAATCTACATACCTTTTTTAGGTTTTGGACTCAGAAAATGCTCAAGCTAAAAGATCAACATAACATGCAGACAACTGGTATTTTAGAGGGAAGACATAAGAGGCAAAAATATGGGGGCTTCCAATTCTGATCCAGATAGCAAGCAATTGAGCTACAAGTTTGAAAATGACTTGCTAAACTATTGCAGACACTTTTTTTTCACTTACCTTCGCTGCGGGAGAGCAGCGGCGAGTCAACGCTGGTCCGGTGGGAGGAGCTCCAGGTGGGGTCCTAATTTAGCTGGCCGGCGACTGCCAGAGGATCTCGACACGCACGACACCTCTCTCCCGCATCGAAGGTAAGTGAAGAAAAAAAAACATAGCGCAAGCATCGGGGCATTTTGACAAGTACGGGTACTTGTCAAAATGCCCTGTTTTGTTCGCCCTCACCCTGCAGCGCCCTCAGGCGGCCGCCTGACTTGCCTTGCGGTAGCGCTGGGCCTGATTGCAAGTCCCTAGACCAGCAAGTTTGCAAAGCTCTTGCTAAGACCTGCAGGACTCTTGCTGTAGACTTGCCAAGCAAATTTGCTACAAATTCAAAAAGTGTCAACTAGAACTTGTGCTGCAAGTGTTCTGCAAGTCTACAACTTGCCAGGAATGTGTGCAGCAAATTAACAAGAATTACAATTTAACCCTGCCACAAGTCTGTGGCAAGTTATCCTTGCCATCTGGGGACTTGTTTTTAAAGGTGCATTGTCTTTCTGAGTGCTGCAAACATTCTGACAGAAAGTTAGAGAAGAAGGGGGCGATCCATTCTTAGGAACCCCACCCATTTGTTTGTAGTCCTGGTATAATTTCTTTTACAGAGACTAGTATGGAGACATGCGCTCACAGATGTTGGTTTTGGAATGGATGTTAACTTTTGCAGATCTATCTGCCATCCTGCACTTCTGAGGTACCTAAGACACTGACTAGCCAAACCCATAAATAATAAAGTTTGAGACTGTAAGCTCCTTGCCCTACCCCCTCCTGAAGGCCAAGGGTTTCACCATAAGCCTTATCCATCGCCTTCAGACCTGTCTTCATGGATCATATGGACACACAAGCTATTCAACCTTGTCAAGATGAACACACTTGAGTGTAAATAGAAAAATAAAAGTTATTTCAAGTGAACCTGCAAATGATAAATCTGTACTGTTGGCAAACAAGTCCTGCTTCCTGTCCTCTGTGAAGGGGTGCACCTCTTTCCTATTACAGTTGTATGTGCACAGATGGTACAGCAGTGAAGACATTGTATGTGAAGTACAACATATATTGTAGTATAGTCCCAAAGTAGACTGTTTACAGGTTATTTTGGCTTTTTGCACAGAGGCACAATGTTGATTGAAATCATGTGTATGTGCTCATCTAAATATACCCTGATGTGATGTTATAGCAACTTTGAGGAGCCACAAACACATATTTTCATCATTAATTAATTGTGATTAAAGGGTCACGGACTGTTACATAATGACTTGACCATATGTGGCATAAATGATTAGTCTTGCTTTGTCGTAAACTGCAGAGGAGCTTTTTCCTATGACTTTGGCCCACCAGAAGGTTTGGGGCATACATTAAAGTTGTTAGTGGTGTTTCGGGACAGCACTGTTTTTGGGAATAACCTCAATGACGGTGTTTGGCATTAAATTCAGCAGTCCTATCTCTGAACATTCATAAAGTAAAAATAGTGCTGTGGAAATGACAGGGAATTGCCTTATTTTCCTCTGTAATAGATGTGAGTTTTAGTTGTAAGAGGGGAAGACCTGCTAGTTACAAGCAATGTGACCTCTACAAGTATCACTTAAATCAGTTAAGTAATTAATGGGCCATCAAAGAATTTATAAAACATAAAAAAAAACTCACATTCTAAAGTGCTCATTACTAGACAGAATGATTTTCCAGTGTGTTATACATTTTTGATTTGTTGGATTGTAGTGCATGCCTGCCATATCCAAATAGAGGAGGACATTGTTGGGATGTCTTCATAGGGCATAAACATGCGTGCCTGTCCCATACAATTGTGTATGTTTATGCCGCAATTATTGTGCAGAACAGTTGTACATCAGTCTTACCCTCTGTTTAGCATCTCATGTGTCTGGGTACCATAGAGTGTATCTTTAGCCAATTGTTTTTTGTTTTTGATAGAATAAGGAACAGTTAGAACCCCTGTCTGTTTTTTATTGCTGTCTGTGTCCCTGCTGGGGAGATTCACCCTTACTATTTGTCTTGGTGATGGGAAATCCACATTTTTACAGCTGTCTCTGAAACAAGAAGTAAAAAGAAATCTTCTAGTGGGAGCACCTGTCCCAGTTACAACTGTCTTAGAGGGGATTTCCCCTTACTTTTGAGAGATTTCCTTTCACTTCTCTTGTTTTACACAGATAGGAAGTGAGGGAAAATTGTGACCAATGGGGCACAAACGGCAGGAAAAAAAAAGTAACCGCTTTCAATCCCACCCTACTCTATCCAAAACATTAAAAAAGTTTTGCTTTAGATATACTTTAAGGCAGATTGGTTGCCATTGTTGATGAGATCTTCCTGTGTTCCCTTACCTTGCCTTGGTGTTTATCCTTGATTTGCCTATTCAGTTGCTGAGCACATGTGTTTTAGGTAATGTGCAAATCAGAAAATTCAAAACATGCTGAAAAACCTCTGAACCTTTTGCAGGCTAGTAATTACCTAAAAGTTCAGTCTAATCTTTGCTGGTTCAGACGTTCTTCCGAGCGCCAAACATTAACCATCTCCGGTGGGACCTGAACATTGTATATAATAGTGGAATTTCTACTGATATTATGTATGACAGTTCCCCATCCGGTCTGCCTCGCTTGTGTTTGACAGTAGGCAGTGGGTGGATTCCGTAGCCAATAGACAGCCTGAAAATGGCTAAGAAATCTGCTCACTGCCTGTTATTAGTCGGTAGTCTGATGGGGAACTGGAACTTTGGCATCCCCATCAGCCTCTGACCACTGATAGCATCATTTGTTGCTAGGAGACTGTCAATTAAGCAGCCAACAGCATCTTTGCAACCAGTTGCTCACCTCTGGGCCCTATTCAGTAAAAAAAGCAGTGGCATGGCCACGTCTATTTTTGGTCAATGACATCACCTGCCATACCCTGCCCCTTTGTTTACACTCAGCTATGGGGACAAGAGCTGTGATTCATATAAAAAAATCACACACACACAATTTCTAACAATTTGCATTAAAAACAGGATTTATTTGCAGAACTTTTGCAAAAAATGTGGAAGTCACACTGCCTCGTCAAGGCCCCTATGTGTAATCCCATTGCTCCTTAAAGCCAAAGGGACACACCAGAAGCCCAGCACATCACAATGGCAGCTGAGGTCCCCAGTATGTCCCACTTAGGCTATCTGGTAAATTTGCTGGGAAATGTTTGTGTTTGTATTGTGGAAAGCACTTCTATGTGCACCTTACATTAGAAGCTAGTTAAAAATGTATTTGTGCAGTTTTTGATTTGCTGGAGCTGTCATTCGCTAGTCTTTGTCGGGTGTGAACATTTTGTGCAGACAGTTTGCTTTTCTTTTTTGGTCGGTAAGCAATATTCATGGTGAATGGCAATGATCTGCATCACTGGATGGTTTGGAACTTGTTAAAATGTGTGTTCCATTATGCTTTTGATTCAACTGTTGCATATAAGGAGGGGTCCATGGAGACAAGAAGACATGTCTTCATGGATCCCTCCTTATGTGTGACAGTTGAATAAACTAGGACCATTGGGGATGTTATTGAAGCTGGGGCTTTTGTTTAGCCAGAACTCGTATGCGAGCTGGAAGCACAATTTTGTTCTTCAGGGATTTGAAAACCCAAGGAAGTGCACTGGAATCTGGGGTAGTGACATTGAGTCTGGATATTACATGCACCAGATTTGATTGCAGTTTCGCGTCTCCTCCTTTGGACCTTTATGTCCCTTGTCCAGCAAACCTAAGATCCTTGTTGTCATTGAGGGCTCACATTAATATGCTTGTTAGACATGTTTTTAAGAGTTGTTTGATGCAACATTTCATTACTTACCTGAGAGTCTCCTGATGAAGCAGTTGACTGCAAATTTCTGTGAAATGCATTGAGTACGGCCTATAGTGAGTGTCTAAGATAATGAGTATTAGACTCTTGACTGGGCCCAGGTTGGAAATGAGACTATCACGTACCTGATGGGGAGACTGACAGTGTGAGGAGGCTTGCCTTGCACCTCGTGTCTAGAGGCCTCTGGATGTGGAGACAGAGACCTGGCGGACAGCGAGTGGCACGGTTGCCAGTGGTGTTGAAAACGTGCAAGCAGAAGGTTGCTTCTGAGGCTGAGCTGGGGTAATCAGGGTCAAAACAAGCCGAGGTCAAACCAGGAGAGTGTAGACGGTACAGAGGGATCAGGCAGAGAGAGGTCCAGTAATCAGTCCAAGGTCAGTGGCAGGCAGCAATCGAGGCAAGGTATCGGGTCAAAATCCAGGAGACAGGTAGTTCACAGGGACAGGGAATCACAGGATACTGAAGCACGGGGAGGGGCTGAAGACAATCCAGCAATCCATGGATGTAGAGGCCAGGTTTAAATAGGGGAGTGGAATGATTAAACGCGTCACTTTCCTATGGGAGGTATGCGCATCACTTCCGGTGCGCCAGTTGGCGCGTTTTCCTATGTGAAGTCCGCGTTATGCACATGCGTGTAAAAGTTCTCTGAACGGGACTTGGAGCATGCGCCGGAGGGGAACGTTGTTGACAGAGACAATCTCTCAGGTTGTTTTGCATCTTTGTGTTATGTGACTTAACAATATTATCTTGATTTGTATGATTTATATGTGTTTTTAGTCATGTATGTGTTTTAAATAAAAGTACAGATAGTAAAGATACTGTGTTTGGGTGCTATTAAAGTCTGGCATGGTTCCATTTCTTTTTTTATATCCAGTAACTGAATAATATGAATGTGGTACTGGCCCACCCCAACTGGTTTAACTTTATTATATAGTTGTAAGTGAAGCTGAAAATAGCGTTTGTGTCTCTGAACAAGGTAAAGTTATCATATTGTGTGTAATACTATAGGTCAGATAGTTTAGGGATGGGTGTACTGCATCACAACATTCACTTACAGGCCATAATGGCTCTAATGAATTTGAAAAAGCAAGTAATATGCAAAGTATACAGTTTGAGTCTTCCTCAGGGACAGTGGGAAAATGGAATATCCCCATGACTGTGCATTGACTGTGCATTTGCATTGCAAATGTGCATTGCAAGCAGGATGCATTGCTAACATGCTCTCTCTGTCTCTCTCTCGAAAGAAAAATAAAGCAAATCATTATACTGTGGGAGAGAATGCACTTTATAGGGAAATAAAATATAAATGTCACATACTTGCCATTTGTTTTCCTATATAAATGCATGCAAGTTCATATGTAGAGAGATCTATCCTGTGCACATTGGAAGTCAGTATTATGTGAAAAGTTTCTAAAAATAAATCCTAATTTAAAATGGCTTACATTTCCGGGTCTGAAGATGTAACATTAAGATGTATTGGAGTTCAATATGTAACACTTCATAATGCTGTTAAAAAACAGTATTCAGGCAGTACTCAGCCTGAGCCACTTGAATTTTTCAAAGTATGCCATAACATACGATAAAGCTAAATAATTACATAACTTAAAATTTTACATATTTAAAGGAAACTCCACTTTAAAGAAAATGGAAAAAATAATAAAAAAGAATATAGCAAATATAGTTTGTAAATTGTTATTTAAAATTACATTTCCATTTAAAACTGAAGCCACTGTGATTTTCAAAACCTGTCAAAAAAATGAAATGCAATATGGTGACCTGCAGTGTTCTGTACCATTTCCTGCTTCTGTGATTGGCTGACTGATTTTCGCAGAAGTCTGCACTAAGATACAAGTAACGACAAGGAGAGGGCCGAGGCACTGAACGCTTTTTTCTCCTCAGTATACATTCAGGAGGGAAACGGGGTTGACACACATGATAAAACTCCCAGTTTAACTCAAAATATACCCCAGTGGTTGACGGAAACCGGGATACAACAAAGACTTAAAATGCTCAATGCAAACAAAGCAGTGGGTCCGGATAACCTGCACCCCAAGGTACTTAAGGAATTAAGCCAGGTTATAACTAGCCCATTAATCCTCATTTATTAAGGACTCCTTAATGACTGGTAGGATCCCCAGTGATTGGCGGCGAGCAACGGTAGTCCCAATATTCAAAAAGGGGGCTAGGTGCCAACCTGGGAACTATAGGCCGGTGAGTCTAATATCGGTAGTTTGTAAAATGCTAGAGGGCATAATAAAGGATTATCTGGTAGAATTTGTTCAGGAAAACAGGATAGTTAATGACAATCAGCATGGGTTCAGGAAAGATCGTTCCTGCCTAACTAACTTGCTAACTTTTTATGAGGGGGTAAGTAGAGATATGGACGGAGGTAAGCCGGTAGATGTGGTATATCTGGATTTCTCAAAGGCTTTTGATATGGTACCACACGAACGCTTGCTACACAAGCTGATAGCTATGGACATAGATGAGGTGGTGTGTACGAGGATAGAGAACTGGCTACGGGAACGGGTCCAGAGGGTATCTGTAAATGGCACCTTTTCAGGCATCCCTTGAAATAGAAATGTATTTTTGGTGAGGTACTCTTTAAGGCTTATTTACTTCTAAAGGGATGCAGACACTGCAATTTTCCTCATTACAACACAAACAGTTCAACAGCTAATTATAATGAACCCAGACCCTCCCACTTAGATCCGTTTGCAAAGGAAATTCTGGAACAAACTGCTATTTCTACAGAAGAGAAAAAGGTAGGGATATACTCTTGCTGGAGGGGAACTTGCTTCATTCAATCCCCGCGTGGAGAGCGATGGTGAAGCTGTGTGTCCAGAGCTGTTGTATGCAGTAAGTTGCTAGGACTGTACCCACATGTCATGGGCGTGTCCCGGTTGGTCCATCTGCTGAACAGAGAACCTGACTGATCGCAACAGCCTGGGATAGGAGGAGCTGCGAATGACCGGATCCATTGCTGACTTAAGAGCATGCTGACTCATCTCCTGGGTAAACGGTTTTTTTTTCCAGATGATATCTACTGACAGGAGTGAACGCCTGAGATGGACTTCTCCCTTCCTGGATGGGTGGGAGGCCTATGGCCTGTGCTTACTGAGAACACCAAACACTGGGTCTGTTACCAATTACATTGGGTAATCACCTGTTACAACTGTAAACAGTTGGGCGGAGCTAGCTGTCACTGCTAGCTCCGCCCAATTGTTTATACGTTGCCTGCATCTGTCAAAATGCCATTCTGCGGCAGGTGTTCCTCGCAGCAAACGGGACGCAGCCATTGGGTTTTTTTTTATTATTTCTTTTTATTTTTTATTTTTTTTTTTTTTTTTTAGCTGAGTCGTCGTCATTGTCGTGGACAACACTGGACGTCGTCATTTATCCTGAATTATGTCGATTGATCAATTTTTTAAAGGACAATCCTTTGTTGTGGTTTTTTTTTCAAATAAAGGATTTTTGATGAAATCCTGGTGTTGTTATGTAATCGATTTTTTAACCCATTAGTGAATGTGTAGGGGTACCCCTTGAATGAGTAAGTACACCTTACTCATTCACAAGGGGGGGGCACATCTGGGCTTGTGGGGAAGAGGCCTGTTATGGAAGAGGGGGGGCGTTTGCTTGACCCCCCCCCCCTTTCCAGCCCAGCCAGGCCTATGCTTGAATCAAGGGTCTGGTATGGAATTTTAGAGGCGACCCCACGTTGTTTTAGAGCCCCTAGAGCAGACAAAGAACTTAATTTCTTCGTCTGCTCTGTGTGATCACTGAGACCGTGGTGCTGTAATCACAGCACCACCTGTTTCAGCGGTCACTAACTGCAGCTTCTGTCACAGAAACTGTCACAGAACCTGCTTGCATCCTATGGTCTGGTGCGCCTTATGGAGTGCAAAATACGGTACATAAATTGCAAATTTTTATATCACACCAGTCTGCTTGCAAATGTGCCAGTGAAGTGCACAATTAATAAGTTTAAAGAAAAGGATGAGAGTAGGACCTGCAAGCTGTTAAGGTCATGTAACCAACCTTTTCTCTAATCAGACCCCCTAAAGGGTCTGGTATTGTTTGGGAGGGGGAACTGCATGCTTTAAAATACGCCACTTTACAGCCACTTGACTCAAACTCAAACGCGGCCAGAATCGTGGAACCAATTAAGTCCGTGAACCGAGGTACCACTGCATATACCGTATTTTTCGCTCCATAAGATGCACTTTTTTTTTCCCCCTATGGAGCAAATCCCTATTGCCCGACGCCCGGAACATGAAGTTTCAGGCGCTGGGCGACTAGTTTTCCGTACATGTAGCTCTGCTACAGCAGAGCTACATGTACAGTGGGAGCCACTGCTCGTTTAATACAAGTGATCTTTACAGATCACTTGTATTAACACCGAGCAAGGGCGGTGATCGAGTCGCCCCCCCGCCGTGGTTTTTGGGTCCCCCGCTCCTCTGGGGGACCCGTAACCACGGGATAGGAGCTCGCCATAGAGCCCCTAGAGCAGACAAAGAACGTCAGTTCTTCGGCTGCTCTGTGATCACTGAGACCATGGCGCTGTAATCACAGCACCACCTGTCTCAGCGGTCACTAACTGCAACTTCTGTAACAGCTTCTGTCACAGAAACTGTCACAGAACCTGCCTGCGTCCTATGGTCTGGTGCACCTTATGGAGCGCAAAATACGGTACATAAATTGCAAATTTTTATAGCACATCAGTCTGCTTTGCAAATGTGCCGGTGAAGTGAACAATTAATGATTTTTTTAAAAAGGATGGGAGTAGGACCTGTGAGCTTTTAAGGTCATGTAACAAACCTTTTCTCTAATCAGAGTTCTCTCTACTGCTTTAGCAACCCAGTAACGCAGTTGCTGGGTAAAGAGGAAACTGTAATCTAAAAATGGCAATGACATTAATAGTAAGGTGGAGGGGCAAATTGGTGCAGGGTAAATGGACATGAGGCATTATAACAGTTGAGAGATCCATGTTTCATAAAAGCCAGGTTATATACACTAAGGTTTGTCAAGGTTTAGTAATGTGTTGTAATTTCACTTTAATCTCTTTTTTTTTTACCCCATTTTAAATCTTTCCCAATAAATGAATACACCTCCAAAGAGGACCAGCCTCTCCCTATGCTTTTGCACAATAAGTTTTTATTGTGCACTGATACTTTAATTACCTTGTGCAAATATGTAGCAGCTTTTTTAATTTACATATTGAACATGCCTATTACAACCATGGTTTAGAGTGTGTGAGTGTGTTCACATGTATAATCTACCTCCTTCTATAAATCCCAAACATTTGCATGTTATCTGAGAACTTGTTCAGATGTTTTATGTAAACAGATTCTGGAAATACAGGTTTCTAACCTGATGACTGAAAGGAGTATCACTCGATACTTCATTCACCCCTTATACTATTGCTTCTCCCACACTCACCTTAGTAAAACTCTATTATAGAAAACGTAATTGACCAACACACTCAATGTGATGGGCTGAACACCCCCGTGTTTGGTTCGAATTCAAACTTTTGAACATGGAAAAAAGTTTGAATTTGAACTCAAACTCAATGCAAGTCTATGAGGGTAGAACATTGAAAATCAAATGCCCCCATTTTGAAGCTTTATGTGCAATTTATTGGCCATAAAAAGGTGTATGGGGATCCGGGTACTGCCCTGGGGGATAGGAATCAATTTTAAAAAACTTTTAAAAAATACTGTTTTTAAAGGAGCAGTGATGTTAACATTGCTGTGAGGGTAACAATAAAAATGAAAC
This sequence comes from Nanorana parkeri, assembly GCF_000935625.1. NCBI lineage: Eukaryota > Metazoa > Chordata > Amphibia > Anura > Dicroglossidae > Nanorana > Nanorana parkeri. The sequence continues at coordinate 607,263 of NW_017306972.1, forward strand.
ATTCCTTTAAATATTAATATTTAATACCACACCAGATAGAGCATCAAGTGCAGCTCAATCCCAAAGATTCCAATTCCACCCCCTACTGGCCAGTAGAGATAGTTTCAGGCTAGCTGACGTTGGGGCACAAACTCTCTTGATGTAACAGACTGGAGCACAGTAATATTATGGTCAATGGCCACACACCCATCTAGATGCTGAAGTGGTAGCTCAATGATGGTCAGCGAGGAGACAAGCCGACTATCCTTGTACCGTGCCGTTTCCTCTCTGAAGACTTGATTCAGCAGATGTCTACCTCAGGGGATTAAAGGTGCAGTTCTTCAGGTTCAAATCTGTAGCACGGTATCAGCCAAAGTGTTAATCCCATTCACCTGTCGTTCGTCCAGGCCGCAACTCTCCGCCCTGCTGAATGAAGTAGCTCTCTCCCACAGTCTGGAGTAACGATCTCCAGAGGAGGATATTCAGAGTTCTCCCCTGCCAAACGCTTGCAAGGCAGGAACTGGTATGGAGCACCACTGGGTCTGGCTTATTTGGTATCTCAGCCAGCAGCCCTGTTATCTGTGTCAGTTCACTTGCTCACCCCGATCTGGACTGAGCGCGCCTTCCCCACACACTCCACCAGCCCACTTCACCTCCTCCACAGTTTAGCCACCTCAGGTCAATACCATCCTTCACAGGCTATGGACTGCGGTGCCCATAAACCTCCACTGTCGGAATCCAGTGTGCCTACATATAATTTAAAAAACAAAATCTTAAAGAATCAAGAAAAAAAATGAAATAAGATGTATAAATATGTAAAATGTGAGCCTGAAGTTAAAGTGTATCTAAACCAAAAAACTAAAATTTTGCATATTGGAGTTAATCAGTCCTTATATGTGGCAGCTACATTTGTTTTTTTTTTTAGAGGCCTTTTTTAATTGTAGCATCCTGTAGTACAGGGAGCATCCTGTAACATGCTCCCTGTACTACAGAAGCTATGCTCACTCTACTGATGCTATTTCCACTGCATCTATAGAGGAAGCCATGGATGCCACTCTAGGCTGCTCTCCTGATGTGAACTACTAACTGCTCTTTCACAATTTATCTCCACTACATATAATTTTTTTTATTGCAGTTCACAGAGGGTTCCTAAGTAAACTGATAAGATTGTTTGACATAAGTTCAGTGCACAGGACATTACAGGGGCACTGGGGTTCTGGCATGATAGACACTTACTATCCTTTATCTGCAGAAAATGTGCTGAAAAAAATAACGCAGCAACCACTTCTATGACTGCAATACATTTAAGTTTTTTTTATTTTGTGTTTAAATTTTATTTGAACTCTGTTCCCAAAATGAAAACGCTTATCACTACTAACATTTTTCATCTCAGAGACCACTTGAAAACCTTACTGAAATGTAAGGTTTGTCTTTTTAACCACCTGCTGTCCGGCCCTTGTAATTAAACGGCCAGGCAGTGGCTTCTTGGATGCGGGTGGGCATTTTTAAATGTCCCGCCCCGCTCGTGTCCACTGCTAGGCGGCGCACACAAGTGGGAAATCAACTTGACATGTAAACAGCCAAAGATGGGTGTTTACATACAAGTGCTGGGCGTCTGTAGAGACGCCGATTGCTTATAATATGTGTGCAGAAAAGGGGGGAACCATACCAGGTCCTCAATTATGTACAAACACTCAGCGATCACTAATCACTGAGTGCTTGCTCTCACTCTCCTCTCTGACACGCTGTCACAGGAGGCTGAGTGAGCGGTGCAGGGAGGAGAGCTCAGCCTCCTGTGACAGCACTGTCTCCGCCCCCCACACCGCTCTGCCGCACTGTGATAGGCGGCTGAGCGGTGTGGGAGGAGAGACACTCCTGTCGAGTCGAGTGCGCCCATGTGCGAAAATGATGATTGCATCCATTGCGCCGCACATGTTTCATATTTCACCACGAAGATCACAGTGAGAGCAATCATTCTAGGGCCATCAATCACTGATAACGCTAAACTGATGAGCGGTAACAGCTTTTAAAGCGTCGCCTATGGCCAATTTTGGGTATGGTAGTTTTCTGCGATTTTGCGGGCACACGCAATTTTAAAGCTTGACATCTTTGGTGTCTATTTACCCGACGTGATCCAATCTTTTATAATTTAACAAAAATGTGGGTAATAATAAATGTTTTATAACATAACGTAGGAATACCACCAAAAGAAAGCTCTGCGTGTCCCCAAAAAATGGTATAAAATGCATTTCAGTACAGCGTTGCATGGCGGAATAAATGTCAGTCAAAGTACCGCAGCGCTGAATACTGAAAAATGGCCTGGCCAGGAAGGGGGTGTAAAAACTCCGGTCAGCAAGTGGTTAATAGGGTCCCTGAGTAGATTGGCTTTAGTAGCATTAATGCCTAGCTCCCACATGACCCATCCCCCTCCTACTGTGTCTCCCGAGACCATCATTGTTGGTGTCTGGAGGTGAAGCTGAGGGAGATCAGCGAACATAATTTCGCTGATTTCCCCAGTGTAGTATGAACCCAGATTCACCCAGCTCTGAGCACTTCCAGGCTCAGAACTGTGAAACCCCAGCCTCTGTGGTTGGGGAACAGTTGATCAAACACAGATAGTGTTCAAGCAGCTTCAATAGAATGTTAAGGTGATCATAGGGGTCTCATAGACCCCTGATGTCTCCTTAAACAGAACATGCCATCTGCACTATGCTATTAAATGGGAGGAGGTTATACGTACCCTTGTGATAGCAATAGAGTGATTTAAAAAAAAAAATATGAACACAAATGTGCATACATGTGCACACACGTGAAAAAAACAACTAGAGTCATCATTCACAGTTAACTGAAAAGTTGTAAAGGCTTTTATAGCATCACCTATAGACAATTTTCGGTACCATTGTATTTTTGACATTTTGCAGACCCACACAATATTGAGTATTGAGAGTTTGGTATTTATTTACTTGACACAATCACTTATTTTAGTTTTTTCTCCAACAAATTGGGATTTTGTTTTCTTTGTGTGCAGTAACATTAATTTTAGTGTATATTTTCCTAAAATATAGATTTGATAAACAGTAGCTCAACAATGCAGCTCATTTTACAGGTTCTCTGCTTTCAGCAATTATATATTAATTTGGGTGTTTACATACTGTACATTTTCATGTACAAAATGTATGTGTGCCCAAAATGAAGGGAAAAAAGTCTCTGGCAGCAAAGGTGTTAAGGTAGCCTCAGACAAACTGATAGCTCTGTCAATATTATTTGTGCAGAAAAGCATATGTAATTGTAACTCCTGGTTTTGAGGCATATTTTGCGGGTACCAGAACTGTAGCGTAAATGAGCAGTGCATGCAGTAAGTAGGATCAAGTTCAATATAACCATGCTCAATAATTAGTTTGATGTGGCTGTGTTGTTTTTCTACTTTCTAACACCACTGTTCCTGAATAATTCACAGTTAATAAGTACAGTTATTAATTAAAGCCCAACTGAAATGATATGTCAATACTAAAGTGCTTCAAACCGCAGCACATGTTGAGAAGCGATTTGTACACTGTACTGCTGCCATTTTGGACCCCCTTACAACAGCAGCTGCTCTCACACAGACAACAGCAATACTTCCATGCAGCCTCTACTATGAATTTGTGGGCGGCAGAAATTGTAAGGAATGATGCTGGGCAATTATAGGTTCTAGAACAATGTTCCCAGCCACTGCCTTGTTTTACAGTTGACTCCAACTTGGCTTTAAGCACATAACTATATGATGAAATAATTCAGACAGGGAAGTACTGTATATATTGGGCAATTATGACATTGGAAAATTGATGGTTTTAAAACATTGCCTGAAGGCCCTATTGATTGGCTCTATCCATGTTCAGTATTATACTGTACTGTATATTGGCTACTGTTACATTGACACTCATGTAAAGGGATTTATTTAATTACTGTTTAAATATGTATATTCAGAGAGTTACCATCTTGAACTATAACAAAACATTAGCTTAGTATTAGAACAGTAAAATGAACAATTCAGAAAACCCATAGGGGGGAATTTATCAAAACTGGAGAACACAAAATCTGGAGCAGTCGCTCAGGGCAACCAATCAGCTTTTCTCTTCAATTTGCTCAGTTAAGTTTTGAAAATTAAAGAGAGAAGCTGATTGGTTGCCATGCACAGCTGCTACAGATTTTGTCTGCTCCAGTTTTGATAAATTGCCCTCATAAACAAACCAAATAGGCCACCTATGTTGTGATCCTTTAGCAGGGCAATTATATGGCTTTCCTCTTGATTTTAAGAACACCTATCTCCATAATTCTTCCCCACAGACAGTTTTGCTTTAGCAGATTCCTCCACTACAAGACCATTGCAGGGCCCCGCAAAGGTGGACACCAACTGAATCCAGATTCTCTTTGTACAACAGAGAGCAGTCAGAAGAGTTTTGTCAGCTTTTCTACAACAGGTGTCAAGCACATGACATTCAGTTATATAATGTAGGTGAAATTTAGCAGGCAACTGACAAAATAATACATAATAATAATAATAATAATTCCCCAGCACACTTTTAAGCCAGCCAGCAAAAACGAACCAAAATGTTTGAACTATTCCGGTTAACAACAAGTTTTTGTTGTATGGTTCTGATCTGATCAGAGCAGCTGCTATTGTTGCTTTTCTGGATTCAGTGTAGACACACACTGGAATTTTTCTACTGCATTTGGTGATGTCTGGGCTTTTGTTACTGTATCTTTAACCACTTTCATACCAGCCTATATTTACCTCTACATTACCAGGCCATTTTTCAGTTTTCAATGCTGTTATGTTAGGTTGACTAATAATATCTTTCTCATGAAACCCCAATGTACCATGTACCCAAATGGATTTTCTGTGGCTTATTTGAGACGGATAGAGCTTTCTTTTGTTGGTATTTAGCCACTTGCTGACCAAGGTGTTAAACCCCCTTCCTGTCCAGGCCATTTTTCACTATTCAACGCTGCGGTACATGCAAGTCTGTACTGAAAGGGATTTTATACCATTTTTTAGGGGACAGATAGAGCTTTCTTTTGGTGATATTTAATCACCACTGGGGTTTTAATTTTTTACTATATATTGAAAAAAGTTCAAGAATATTTTGAAAAAAATCTGACTTGGCCATGTTATGTTATAAAACATTTATTAGTACCCAATATTTTGGTAAAATATAAAGATGGGGTCACGTTGGTTAAATAGACACCAAACATGTCAAGCTTTAAAATTGCGTGTGCCCGCAAAAGCACAAAGATCTACCATACCTAAAATTGGCCATAGGCGATGCTTTTAAAGCTTTTACTGCTCATCAGTTTAGTGTTAACAGTGATTGATGACCCTAAAATTATTGCTCACTACCTGACGTTCACGACGATGTGTAACGTGTGGCATAATCGTTGTTTTTGCACGTAGGCACACCTGATGCATATTTACGTTTATATGTGCATGCATGCGAAGGAGGGGGACCTACATTTTTTTGGGGTGTTTTCCTATTTTTTTTTTTTATCATTTACTCTTTATTCGAATTTTGCATAAGTACAAAAATATAAACAACATATGCTTAAGGTATAGAGCATTTTCAATTGAATTAAACAATAATGTATTCCAAGAAAAAGATTTAAAAAAAAAAAGCGGCCCCATTGGAGCCCTCGAGTGATTGCCAGGGGGACCATACCCGTTCGAATCTATGAATAGTGTTGCGCAATCGTGCCGTTAAGTATTCTAGATTATAAATATCATGAATTATTCGCAGCAAATCTGCATGAGATGGAGGGATGGGCTGTCGCTGGGTTACTGTAGCTAGAGTGAGTGGCAGGGGCTCACAGAAAAGGAAGGCCAGCCCTGTGTTTGTGCACCCAAACAAATTTGCTAAGTTGGGTGAAGATGTGCAGGTGGCTGACTCAGAGTTGTCAGCTCTAGATTTTACTGCTACCCCTAAGAGCCAGGAGAGCAGCACATCTCGTCCGGGTGGTGAGGGTAATGCAGGAAGGCCTAGGCAGGTTGTGGTAATAGTGGATTCTATAATTTGGAGGACAAAGAATAGTTTGCCACCCAGATCGACTCAAGCGGATGGTTTGCTGTCTCCCTGGTGCCAGGGTTCGGCATGTGGTGGACCAAGTGGACAAACTACTGGGAGGGGCTGGGCATCACCCAGCTGTCTTGGTCCATGTTGGGACCAATGACAGAATACATGGAAGATGGACGATCCTTAAAAATCAATTTAAATAACTAGGTTGCAAGCTGAAGGGAAGAACCTACAAGGTAATATTGCCTGTGCCATGCGCAACACACAAAAGACAGCGGGTGCTTAGAGAATTAAACGTATGGCTGAAGACCTGGTGTAAAAGGGAAGGCTTTGGGTTTCTGGAGCACTGGGCTGACTTTTCATTGGCATACAATCTATTAAATAATTTCTTCAGCTCTGTGCACACCAAGGAACAGGCTGTAACTCAAGTCCATAATGGGGATAACAGTGCCATAGCCACTACTAAACCACAATGACTGACTATTGGTATGGTCCAGAAACAGACAACATTAAGGTGAACAAAGCAACTGGACTGGATGGCTTACACCCACGTGTCCTCCAACAATTGAGCTATATAATTTCAAAGCCATTGTATCTAATTTTTAGAGACTCTCTAATGACTGGCTTGGTACCGATGGATTGGTGCAAGGCCAATGTGGTGCCTATATGTAAAAAGGGATCAAAGTCTTTACCAAGTAATTACAGACCTGTAAGTTTAACTTCAATAGTTGGGAAGATACTTAAAAGTTTGATCAAGGATCACATGCAATTGTTTTTGCTTGAAAATAGTATCATAAACGATAGTCAGCACAGATTCACAAAAGACAGAATTTGCCAAACAAATCTACTTTCTTTTTGTGAGGAAGTGAGTAATAAATTAGACAGAGGAATGGCTGTGGATATAGTATACTTCGACTTTGCAAAAGCGTTTGACACAGTTCCCCACATGCGGCTAATATATAAGTTAAGGTCAGTAGGTATAGAGTATTCACCCTGTAATTGGATAGAAAACTGGCTTAAAGACCGTATTCAGAGAGTAGTGATCAATGATTTATACTCTGAATGGGCTGAGGTTGTTAGTGGTGTCCCCCAAGGTTCAGAGGTTCAGTGTTGGGCCCCTTACTATTTACAGTATATAACACAGCGCCAACGGCTTGAGTCCAGGAAAGGAGACAGTCTGCAGTGATCGTGATATAAGACGCTAACGAGGCAGCTCTCAATAGGTTTTAGGGAAACCCAAAACACAGAGAGCGCCTCCATCGCGTAAAAACTTTTTATTAAAACAAGTGCAATGATACTCACAAAAGTCGAGTTAAAACAGGCATGAATAATTTCATGCTTGTTTTAACTCGACTTTTGTGAGTATCATTGCACTTGTTTTAATTTGTTTTAATAAAAAGTTTTTACGCGATGGAGGCGCTCTCTGTGTTTTGTTTTTCCAGACAGAATTGGGGATTAAAAGTTCTATTTCTGTGTTTGCAGATTATACCAAGTTATGTAGTGGAATATAGTCCTTGCAGGATGTCTCCCAACCTACAAGCAGATCTGAATGCACTGTGTGATTGGGTATCTATTTGGCAAATGAGGTTTAATCTTGATAAATGTAAAGTTATGCACTTGGGGACTAAAAACATGCATGCATCATAGTATGTTTGGGGGAGTCAATGATGGAGAAGGATCTGGGTGTTCTGGTAGATCATAGACTCAATAATAGCATGCAATGTCATGGGTGGCGGGTGCCGCTTTTGGACGCCAGGTTGGGGATTTCTGGTGCGGGAGGCGCGTGTTGCTGATGCGGGAGTCCATAATTGCACCTAGAGATACAGGTGTGAATGGAGCCTAATACACTTATTAACAGTAAAAAGGTGAGAAAGGAGCAGATAGGCCCAATAAAGGATGAAAGCGGGAAGCTAGTCACAAACGACAAGGAGAGGGCCGAGGCGCTGAACGCTTTTTTCTACATTAGAAAGACCTCATCTGGAATATGCATTTCAGTTTTGGGCACCAGTTCACAACAAGGATGTTGTGGGACCAGAGAAAGTGCAGCGAAGGGTGACTAAACTCATAAGAGGCATGGAGGAGCTCAGCTATGAGGAAAGATTTACTGACCTGAATTTATTCTCTCTGGAGAAGAGTCGACTAAAGGGGAACATGATCACTATGTATAAATACACAAATGGCCCATATAGTGAGCTTGGTGCCAAATTATTCAGTTTAAGGTCACTGCAAAGGACAAGGGGGCACTCTCTGCGTCTGGAGGAAAAGAGGTTTAACCTTTTCATTCAGAAAGGATTATTCACACTTAGAGCTGTAAAAATATGGAACAGACTCCCCCAAAAGCTAGTTCTAGGTAGCTCAGTTAATTGTTTTTTTTTAATTGCTTTTGTCTCTGAAATAATATACCATAATTTGTATTCCATAATAAAACTGATAAAATACTATACATCAACTGTAGAATGTTTGGCTATTTCCGTTTTTTTTTTTTATATATATATACTGGATACATACTTTTTTTTATATCGCCAACACAGAAATACAGTTGAGGCCAAATCAAACATCTGTTTTACATCAGAGAACCATGTGCAGATAACACCAAAAAAACTCCTTGTGGCCACCATTACCTCTATGAGACCAGTGTCTGAGCTGGCAGCCTTATCTTGCAAGGAATGCATGGTTTGCATTGCCCTCCCTGTCAACATTTGTTTTAGCACAAAAAGGATGACTTACATTAAAAAATAATTGTAAAAAAATCTGATTACATAATTCTGTTAGAAAACATAAACAAAAAACACATACTGCCTTAGCGTGCACAATATACACCTATCTTTTTTTCTAGCCCTCTTGTTGAATAAGACCCAACCTTCACCTCCACAGAACTGTACTTAGCTCAATATCATCCGTACATCCTTTTCAGTCCTGTGTTCTCCTCTGGAAATGAGACTGTGTTTGGTTTTTTTTCTGTTCGGAGCTCATTTAACTTTCTGCTATGGGCCCTGTTGTCTGTTTCTGTGATTTGTTTGTCAGGTGACAATTTGGTTTTAACTCAGTATGTGCTCCCGGCTTTGAACTTGGTATAGGGTCAGGGTAGCTCCTAACATTTACTTCTTTCTTTTGCTCTTGGTTACGACCTGGATTGAACGTAGGGATGTCCCGATACCACTTTTTTAAGACCAGGTACAAGTAAAAGTACTGTCCCTAAGGTACTTGCCGATACCAATTTCTGATACTTTTTCTTAAAGGGACAGGTGACATGTTTTCTAAAACAACACAGACTGATGATTCTAGGGCAGTTTCTCACCAGATGTCACCAGAACTGAATACATCCCCCCAAAGCAGAACACATGTCCCGACAGCAGAACACATGTCCCTATAGCAGAACACATGTCCCCAAAGCCGAAAACATGTCCCCAAAACCGAAAACATGTCCCTAAGGCAGAATAGTATTTTACTTTGGGGACATGTATTCTGAGAATACATGTCCCCAATGTCAGCTTCACAAGCTGACAATACATGTCAGCTTCACAAGCTGAGGGCTATGGGCATAGATGAGGTGGTGTGTACGTGGATAGAGAACTGGCTACGGGAACGTGTCCAGAGGGTATCTGCAAATGGCACCTTTTCAGACTGGGCTAGTGTAATGAACGGTGTGCCTCAGGGTTCTGTGCTGGGTCCCATATTGTTCAACGTATTCATTAATGACATCGGAAAGCAGAACACATGTCCCCTAAGCAGAATTCCTCTCACCAGGCTGCGTGTCGATCTCATACGGGTGACATGGACATCTCCAGTGGCTCTGCGTCCTCCATGTCCGGACTGGCGATGCTGGGACCTGGCCTCCTCCACGTCCACACCGGCAATGCTGGGCCCTGACCTCCTCCATGTCAAGACTATCTCCACTGCTGCGCCTCTCGACCTCCAAACATCTCCCAGCACAGTCCTCCACTGTCAGTAGGTGGTGGGAACCCCCAGCTTCTAGCCCTGGGGCAGCCTCTTTAGCTGCACCAGCGGTAGTTCCACCCCAGGGCTGTCCATGGCTGTGCCAGGAAGGAGGAGATGAAGAACCGTACAGGCACTGCCATGAACTGCTATCTATCTATCTGCTATCTGCTGTTTAAACATTTAAAGGGCTGGTATTGGCCTTAAGAATTGGGGCATTTTCACGAGTACTTGCCTGGTATAAGCCCCCGATTCTGATACTAGTATCAGTATCGGGACATCCCCAAACGTGAGTTTCTGCTTTCTGACTACTGCCTGCTTAATCCGTGTTCACTTGTGTTTGCAACCTGTCCTGATAATGACTCTGATAAACTTGTACTTTGCTTTTGGTCCTGTCTGTACTCTCCGAGTGCATGCGATAGACATGTGTTTGGCCTGAACATTGCATCCCTGGGACGCCAGTGTAGGAGATGGCTTTCAGTGGTGTTCCCTGGAATGTGCCACCCACATGTCACTGTCACTCCCAATGCAAGTGTCCACAGGCCCATGCATTCTGGGGCATGTCCACGTGTGGTGCAGGTAAAAACGCGCCATCGCTGTGTGAAACTCTGCATTCATGCGCGTGTAACTTTCGTAAGTACGGTTTGGCGTGTAAAAACACGCACGCAACCCGCGCGTGTGCGTGTTGTGCTTTGTAAATCAACCCCAATAGGTCAGTATCTTACCTATTCCCCCAGTACTATTTCAATGCACTTTATAATTTGTGCTTGGCTAATGAAGTGGTGGTCCACAAGCATTGTGACTTATGGCAGTAGCTTAAAATCCAGAGTATGAACCCAGTTATAGTGGTATCAACATGATACACAAGGTTTGGGCGTTGTTGTCCCCCACTAAACAAAGGGCGACATACCTAAACATGTATCCTGTTACCACAGGTATCCTATTGTTACAAACTGTTCTGCATCAACTCAGTATAACATATAATAATGATTTTGGGGGCAACAACCAAACATACAATATTGGTTAGACTGCAGTGACAGCAACAAAACTTTAGCTAATCAAAAAAAACCCGCAAGTAATAGTTTTAAAGCGTGTTTTATTATTGATCTTTGGTAATATCACTTCATTACAATTAAATGGAATCAATACACAGGAATCCAATCATTTATTTAAACATTCTCCATATGTATTGCCTTGTAGAATTGCCTTGTCATCCTGTTACTTGTGATATTTTTTGTCCTGTGATTGCTGACATTGTGGAGTTGGCTTGCATTTTTCTGAAAATGGAATTAAAAGAAAGGAAAACACAATAAGTGTACAGAAATGAGAGCTCCTGTCCCCTGGCCCCTGGGTTGCCACCTTTTGGTTTTGTGACATGGCTAAACCAGTGTGTTCTAGTCATAATCTAAATTTGTAAAATTATTATTATCTTAGTCAAAATTCACTCCAACTATTTTATAACTCTTTAAAAGTGCAACATGTATTTATTTTTATTTTTAGAAAGGCACCATAACTAGGCTTCTGGTTGAAAGCATTTTGCAAACTAAAACAAATGCAAACTAAAAAAACATCATATACATATAATACACAACATATAGACAATAACATGTAGATATAATATGTATGAATAGAAAAAAAATCAGCAAGATATAGCTTAGGGAAGAAGGTGATGGATTTGATACAAAATAAAGGTTAATAGGGTGTTAAACTTTTGTTTAAAAAACGCACAAATCGATAAGGTGTTTATTTATAAATAATTTGCAGGACTGTTTACCCTTCGAACATCTGAGAGCATTCATTTTGTGTACATATTGGCAAAAAATTAAGTTTTGTATTTTCTTCTTTTTAGGTTGAATGTATTGTGATGTAATACTGCCACTAGATCTTGGGCACAAGTTCACTTTAGGCTGCCCTGTTAGCTTATCTGCTGGAGCTGCAAACTCTGGGGGTGGGAGAGTTGGGGAGCTCCCCTGGAGTCTCTGAAATCCCTGAATGATATTTGCTGGGGATGTTTAAGCCCTTAAGGCTATCAGTTTTTGGTTTGGCTTCACATTTAATCATATAGTATTATATTTAAAAAAAAAATAATAGTAATATTATATTTATTAATTACCAATGCTACAAATCTACAAATTGCATACTTTCTAAGATAAAAAGTATTTGTTGTCTGGATATTATTGTAAACCAGGGTCAAAGTGGAAATTCTGCTGGGTTTATATTCCTGCCAGTGCCCCTGTTGGAGATTTTTCCTCTCCATTCATATTCAGCAACCACCAAGAAATTGCTAAACTACTGTTTCCCCTTAGCTGAATGTATTCTCTAATTTGTCTAATGCTTTGGAGAGGATGAACAGAATCTGCTCATGGTAATGCTGATGTAGTCACTAGAATAAAATGTTCTTAACAAGGGCACAGGCAGCAATGAAAAGCTGACCGAAGTTCTATCCCTTATACATATAATCCAAAGCTAATAAAATAAAATAAATTCATCTTTAAGTTTTATTCTAAAACAGTTACCAAAGATAAATAATTGCTAAAAGTGTTTACCTTGTGGTGGAGGGCATTTTGGTTCTGGGCACACTGGCTTGCACACTGAAATAAAGACAGCAAAAAACAGTTAACTTATCTTGAAACTAAAAATATAACACTGGTAGGTGGCATAATGATGTATTTACCTTGTGGAGGGGGGCATTTTGGTTCATGACACACTGGCTTGCACTCTGAAATAAAATTTAGGCATTGGTAAAAATTGTCAAAATGGAGAGCTGTATTAGTGGAAAATAATACATATGGAAAGCCTTTTGTATGAACTGAAATGTGGAAGCTGTGCCAAAAATATGGCAGACTGAGGGCAAACAGCTTGTCACCAGTATGGCATGCAGTCTCCTTTCAGTTCATGTTTTCCCTTTACTGACTTGCCAAGTGTTGTTTTGTATTTTTGTTCTGTGTGGAGGTGGCCATCTTGGTAGAGGCACAGGGATTTGTCGCCTCCAGCAAGTAGAACGGCAAGCAGCACAGAAGTGACATTAATAAATCTCCCTGTAAACCTAATGAGACTAGCAGTCAGAGGCAGCAGTGATCATAGATCATTCCACACTTTCTACCAGCCATTACCTTAAATTATTTTTGTAAGTTCTTAATTGTATTTGCAATACACAAAAGTCTTGTATGTAAATTAAAGTGTTTTTTTCTTATACTGTATATTTAATTGTCAATTCACAGATGAAGCACTTAGCTATCTGTTAAAGAAGAACTCCAGGGAAAACCTATACTCCAGGGAATAAGGAGCTTTCTTCGGATAAATATAAAAATCAGTTTGTATGCTATTCTTTGACCACTTATTTTTAAAAGGCAAAGGTATTGCTCCACTTACTGGGATAGGCTCTGATCTATTGTATCTGATTTTATCTGGATAGCATCTGAAATGTTTTGCAATACAGTGCATTTAATCAAGAAAAAGTCAAGGCAGTCTACTTACGGTCCTGGTGTTGTTGTTGTGGTGGGCAAGGATCTGGGCAAGGATCTGGGCATTTCTTCTGTTGTCCCTTTACTCCAGACATTATTGTTTGTACTGAATCTGAACTAGATATACAACTTGTAGGATGCAGAGAGGGTTTTCTTCTGTTTGCCTACAGTGTTGTAGGCTTTTATACATAAAATACAGGAAAAGTCATGTCAACAACATGTTGAGAAATAATATATTTGCATATAATTATTCTTTTCTAGAAGGAAAAGAAGAGTTTAGTCTAACACGCCTAAAAATGTAGTCATATAAGCAGTTATGTATTAGTCACAAATCATAATTGTATACCATAATTGAAGGAAGTTACCTGTAAATATTATTATGTAAAAAGTTTGCAATATCCTTTTTCATTTTGCACTTGAGTCCGTTTCAGTTAAGGAGATATGTAAGTTGCCATGGATTTATTTTAAGACTGCCAAGCTCCAAGAAAAAAAGAATAAGTAAAAATAAATGAGGATTTTTCTAGTTCACTAACCCATAGCAGATTATCATAAATGTCAATAAAGCAAAGTGAAATCAATCTGAACAATGACATTTTGGAATTTGACTGTTGCACCTACATGATTTATTTAATTTAAACATATATTTGGCCATAAAGCAGTCATTCTTAACCTTTGTACCCTATGAGGAATGCTTAAAAGAATTAATGTGATCACTGAGTTGTATTTATAACAATAAATAAAATAATAATTTAGCCAAGCATATCTCTTCAATGTGAAACCTAGGCTTGTTTTTGCTGCACTAATAGTTTATCTGTTGAACTTGAGATAAGCATACACAACTAAATGAGGACATTTTTGTCCTTGCTTTTTAAATGTAGCACCCTGTAGGAAAGAGTGCTATTAAAGGAGAACTATGGGGTTAGGGCTTTTCCCCATAGTTCTCCGAAGGGTAACGGGAGGACACAAACTAGCGTCCTCCCGTTACCCAAAGCTCAGTATACTGAGATGGCGTAGCTGAAACGGATCCCGACAATTATGTCTGGATCCGCCCAGCTGCATGAGTGACAGCTGGCTCTGCCTATCTAGAGGCAGAGCCAGCTGTACCTGCCCCCTCCCCCGTCCGTTCCGCCAGTCAGCGCTGGCAGATCGGAGCGGGGAGAGGGGAATCCAGCCCCTCCCCCTGTCACGGCAGAGAGCCGTGACAGGATCGAGAGATGAGCGAACCCGGTATGTATTCGCTCACCTTCCGATCTACTGAGCCGACCTGTGACAGTCTCATTGTCACAGGTCGGCTAGAACTATGAGGTGAGTGAAAATCACTCATCTCATAGTTCTCCTTTAAGTAATAGATAAGTATAGAATAGGATAACATTTACTTAAACAGAAGTAGGGCTCAACTTCATACGCAATGCTATTGATACAAGTTTGGTGTATTTAACTAAGTAATTTACCTAGAGATAGATAGTAAAGTATTACTGCTGATATTTTGTACTTTTGATACTGATTTATTTTCGTGTGAAATGCCACACACATGTTGTTGGTTAACCTTTTCCTTTTCTTCCCTTACCTATCCAATAAAACATTTTGACAGGACGTCTGCTCTCAGAATTGAGCGCTTGTTTTTGTGTAAGCAGTCTGGTGCTGATTTGTAAACTAGCTTCATTTGGTTTCCCCTAATCAATCTGTAATGGTTTGCATCTGTCTGCTGCTGGGTGTACCCTGGTCACAGAACAGAGCAACCAATGAGAGATTGCTATGAGTAGATATCCTTCTCCAGCCAATCACTGTGAGGCAAATGGCCAGTGGTGCATGCCGGGGGAGGAGATAAATACTTGGGGTGGACCATGTGAGCTCTCTCTTCCTCCCTGGGCCTTGATTTTGGGGAGGCTGCTATGGACTGTCTGAGATGGCTAGACCTGAAGCCTGGGGACTAGGCCTGTGCTTACACTCAGGGCCGAATTTACTCTCCCTTCCGCAATACGCCCCCACAGCAACCCCTTTTTTATCACTTTTTATTTAATTATTTCTTATTTTTTTACATTTTTATTTATCTTATTTATTTTTTTATCATATTTTTATCTTATTGTTTATTTTTTTAAATTATTTTTTAATAATTTTTTCTTTTTTATTTTTAATCACCTTTTTATTTTTTTTATTTAAATGGCCAGCGATGGCCGTTTACATACAAGCGGTCCGGCGTCTGTAAAGACGCCCGATCGCTTGTATGATACCGGTGAGGATGCGCCCCCCTCCTTAAATCCGGTCGCCGTCCCCGCCGCCGCCGTCCCCGCGATCCCGGGTGTCCATCCGGTCCGGGCGATGTCTCTGTGCAGTGAGAACGGAGGGAGATCACGACCCGATCTCACTCCGCTCTCCTCCCGATCTCTGAATGCAGGAAGTGATGTATATTACATCACTTCCGCATTCCTCTCTCACTCTCCGGTACAGAAACCGGAGAGAAGCTGATGAAGCAGATCTGTGCTTCATCAGCTTCTCTGGGGGTCCCTAGGTGACATTAGGGGTCTATAGTCCCCTGATGTCTCCATAAAGGGGACCTGTCAATGTAATTTGTTATCACATAGGGTACTTCTTAGCACCCTATGTGATAACAATAAAGTTAAGTGTAAAAAAGTTTTTTTTAAATTGCTCACAAAATGAAAATGTACACACACAAAAAAAACACAAAAATGTTGTAAAGTACCCCACAAAGATGCGCAAAAATGCGTTAGATACGCCTACACGCACAAACAACGATTGGTCCAATAATGCCGCACGTGTTGCATATCGCCGTGAACATCGCAATGAGAGCAATCATTTTAGGGCCATCAATCACTGATAACACTAAACTGATGAGCAGTAAAATCTTTTAAAGCGTCACCTCTGACCAATTTTGGCTATGGTGTCTTTTTTGCGATTTCGCGCACGCGCGCAATTTTAAGGTTTGACATGTTTGGTGTCTATTTACCCGACGTGACCTCGACTTTTATATTTTAGCAAAAAATTGGGTAAAAATAAATGTTTCCTAAAATAATAAAGGAAAAACCAAATATTCAGTACTTTTTTTGTTATATAGTAAAAAATAAAAACCCCAGTGGTGATTAAATACCACCAAAAGAAAGCTCTATCTGTCCCCAAAAAATGGTATAAAATTCATTTCATTACAGCGTGGCATGACGGAATAAACGTCAGCCAAAGTACCGCAGTGCTGAATACTGAAAAATGGCCTGGTCAGGAAGGGGTTGTAAAGACCTCGGTCAGCAAGTGGTTAATTATTTCATATTATTTCATATTTTTTATTTTTATTTCATTTTTTTATCAATTACATTTTTTTCACCTAACTTTATTGCTATCACACAGGAAAAAACAGTCCCCTGTGTGATAGCAATTGGAGGTGACAGGTTCTCTTTATTGACCCTGTCACCTCCAATACAGGAGTTCTAGCACAGCACTGTGAGAGGAAGAGCAAAGCTCTCCCCTCTCTTGGTCTACATGGAGCAGCAGGGTTACTTTTAACCCTGCCGCTCTGCTCACCGCAGTGAGGAGAGACTTGGCGGCGGAGCCCGGAGGACGGAACCAGAGGAGAGAGATAAGTGCAGGGGGAGGGGGGGAGGCTGCAGACTTTTTACATGTGATCTCGGCGACCTGCCGCCCTGAGGCCTCGATGGCCTTCTGGGGAATCCGGGCCTGCTTACACTGGAACCTGAGTCTAGGGACCCAGTAGTTACTACTGATTACCAGGATGAGTATGACTGGTGACTTCTACCTCAAGTGTTGCTGTGACAGGTGTTCTACCTGCTGTGCATGGAGACCGCGACCATATAATTAAGTCTACATCTGCCTGGACGATCCTAACCTTCAACCTCTCTCCCTGAAGTTCTACAATAAGGTTCTCAGCATCATATCTACAGTCTGGACATCGCTTTAATCGATCGCCCTAGAGGGTGCTACGTGCTGATGGGCAAAGTGAGTGAAATTATCCCTAGACAAGATTACTGGGTTGCGGTAACCCGTGGCAACCGACCCTGGAGTCAAGGCATGCTGGTGTGCTGTGGATCCATCATAGAGGTTTCTTAAAGAGGAAACACAGGGAGAACCATTCGTTCTATTACTGTAAACCATCCTTTGGAGCCAGCGGTATTGTTATCCTGCATTGGGTATCACTGACCAAGGAAAAGTGGACGCTACATAAACATTGAAAATCTTGCTTACGTATGCAAAAAAACTGCTGCAGAATGTCCCCTTCTTTCCTGTAAAAAGTTTTCTGAGGATATGGCAGTATGTGCAGGAGAAGAGTGTGAAGGGTTTGAAGGGCAGTATGTGTGGGAGAGGAGTGAAAATGGTATGATAGCAGGCAATATGTGCAAGAGAGAAGTGCTGAGGGTACAATAAAGAAAGTATGTGCAGGAGAAGAGTACAAAAGGTATAGAGGGGCAGTATTATGGCAGGCAATATGTATATGAAAGTATTGCAGATTGTTTGGGTAATTTGGGCGGCTAAAATAGAGTGTAAAAAACCAGCCACAGTTAGTAAAAAGATTCCC
The DNA here is from genome assembly GCF_000935625.1 of Nanorana parkeri. Taxonomy (NCBI): domain Eukaryota; kingdom Metazoa; phylum Chordata; class Amphibia; order Anura; family Dicroglossidae; genus Nanorana; species Nanorana parkeri. The sequence goes on from NW_017306972.1 coordinate 625,229, forward strand.
AAATTTTTTTACCAGTAGATAAACAGTGAAAGAGTAAGGAAGGAGCAGATAGGCCCAATAATGGATAAAAACGGGGAATTAGTCACAAACGACAAGGAGAGGGCCGATGGGTTTGAATACCTTTTTCTCATCAGTATACACTCAGGAAAAAGACAGGGGTATTATACATAGGAACGCATAGAGTTCATCTCAAAATATTCCACAATGGTTGACAGAAACCGAGATACAACATAGACTCAAACTACTTAAAGTGACATTAAAGGATAAAAAAAAATTCCCTCCCCCCATGTTAATGTCAGCACTTACCTTAAATGATGTCTCTTAATCCGATCTTCCTCTTCTTTCCCCATGTTTTCATCTGTCCCTCCAGCGGTGCGGCGGCTCTTCGATCCAGCGCTGACTCCTCTCTGCTTACAGGCACTTCCGATCCAGCGGTGTCTGCAGGCGGGTACATGCGTCCATAGACGTACCTTGCGTCTCTGCTCGTCTCCCGCAGAGACGCAACAGTTCCGGACTCTCGCCGCGGGAGCGCGCAGCGATAATGATAACAGTCTAAACCGCTGCTTAAGCGTTTTGTTTTTTTAAACTTTTTGCCTATATCTACTGCTTGTCAGCAATAGATATAGGCAAAAAAACGGGAGGCTTTAGAACCCCTTTAATGCAAATAAAGCATTAGGACCGGATAATCTACAAGCCAAGGTACTTAAAGAACTAAGCCAGGTCATAGCGGGACCATTATGCATCATTTTTAAATATTCGTTAATGAGAACAGATACAAAGAGTATTGATAAATGGCTCCTTCTCGGATTGGGCTATGGTCATGAGCGGCGTGCCGCAGGGTTCTGTACTGGGCCCCATGCTTTTTAACCTATTCGTTATCGATATTGGGGAGGGGGTTAACAGCCATGTTTCAGTGTTTGCTGACGATACCAAAATCGGGAGGGTAATAGACACTGAATCAGACACTATAGCATTACAGGAGGATCTGGATAAAATTGGGGAGTGAGCAACTACATGGCAGATGAGGTTTAATGTAGATGAATGTAAAGTTGTGCACTTTGGGGTTAAAAATAATAAAGCGAATTACACACTAATGGGAACTCCGCTGGGGAAGTCCGTAAGGGAAATAGATTTGGGGGTCATTGTAGACCACAGGCTGAATAACAGCTTGCAGTGTCAGGCTGCGGTAAACAAAGCAAGTAGGGTCCTGTCCTGTATTAAGAAGGGAATGTTTTGCAGGGACAAGTCTATAATTGTGCCACTTTATAGATCACTGCTTCGGCCTCATCTGGAGTATGCGTCCAGTTTTGGGCACCAGTGACCTGAAAGGATGTCCTCGAACTGGAAAGATTCAAGAGGAGGGCGACCAAACTCATAAAGGGGATGGAGGACCTGAGCTATAAGAACAGGCTACTAAATTTAAATATGTTCTCATTGGAAGTAATTGTATACAAGAAGGATAAAGAAAAGCGGGGCTTTAAAAGTGTCCAAACCATACAAAACGTCCATCAAACATACATGGTTTTGTATAAAAATATATTTAATACATAAAGAAGAATACCTTTTTCTCATCAGTATACACTCAGGAAAAAGACAGGGGTATTATACATAGGAACGCATAGAGTTCATCTCAAAATATTCCACAATGGTTGACAGAAACCGAGATACAACATAGACTCAAACTACTTAAAGTGACATTAAAGGATAAAAAAAAATTCCCTCCCCCCATGTTAATGTCAGCACTTACCTTAAATGATGTCTCTTAATCCGATCTTCCTCTTCTTTCCCCATGTTTTCATCTGTCCCTCCAGCGGTGCGGCGGCTCTTCGATCCAGCGCTGACTCCTCTCTGCTTACAGGCACTTCCGATCCAGCGGTGTCTGCAGGCGGGTACATGCGTCCATAGACGTACCTTGCGTCTCTGCTCGTCTCCCGCAGAGACGCAACAGTTCCGGACTCTCGCCGCGGGAGCGCGCAGCGATAATGATAACAGTCTAAACCGCTGCTTAAGCGTTTTGTTTTTTTAAACTTTTTGCCTATATCTACTGCTTGTCAGCAATAGATATAGGCAAAAAAACGGGAGGCTTTAGAACCCCTTTAATGCAAATAAAGCATTAGGACCGGATAATCTACAAGCCAAGGTACTTAAAGAACTAAGCCAGGTCATAGCGGGACCATTATGCATCATTTTTAAATATTCGTTAATGAGAACAGATACAAAGAGTATTGATAAATGGCTCCTTCTCGGATTGGGCTATGGTCATGAGCGGCGTGCCGCAGGGTTCTGTACTGGGCCCCATGCTTTTTAACCTATTCGTTATCGATATTGGGGAGGGGGTTAACAGCCATGTTTCAGTGTTTGCTGACGATACCAAAATCGGGAGGGTAATAGACACTGAATCAGACACTATAGCATTACAGGAGGATCTGGATAAAATTGGGGAGTGAGCAACTACATGGCAGATGAGGTTTAATGTAGATGAATGTAAAGTTGTGCACTTTGGGGTTAAAAATAATAAAGCGAATTACACACTAATGGGAACTCCGCTGGGGAAGTCCGTAAGGGAAATAGATTTGGGGGTCATTGTAGACCACAGGCTGAATAACAGCAAGATTTGGGGGTCACTGTAGACCACAGGCTGAATAACAGCTTGCAGTGTCAGGCTGCGGTAAACAAAGCAAGTAGGGTCCTGTCCTGTATTAAGAAGGGAATGTTTTGCAGGGACAAGTCTATAATTGTGCCACTTTATAGATCACTGCTTCGGCCTCATCTGGAGTATGCGTCCAGTTTTGGGCACCAGTGACCTGAAAGGATGTCCTCGAACTGGAAAGATTCAAGAGGAGGGCGACCAAACTCATAAAGGGGATGGAGGACCTGAGCTATAAGAACAGGCTACTAAATTTAAATATGTTCTCATTGGAAGTAATTGTATACAAGAAGGATAAAGAAAAGCGGGGCTTTAAAAGTGTCCAAACCATACAAAACGTCCATCAAACATACATGGTTTTGTATAAAAATATATTTAATACATAAAGATTTGGTTGCAATTAAAAATGTAATTGACATGATACAGTGTTACATTGAAATCAAGCTACCTCCTTTTGATTGTGTTGTTCAAGATCAGCAGTCCATGAAAAAGCTCCATGATGAGCCACTTTTGTATCCCCGGAATGCCATTGCGCATGTCCGCACTGCGTCATGACGTCAATGGCTGCGCCAGACTGGTAGATCACGTGCGCGCATATTCGCGGCAAAACATGCGCATGCGCATAGTTGCCGCAAACAAACGCGCAGATCAATCCCACTAAAGGATCCATCCTGGCGACCTCCCACCAGCAGATGGAAATAAACACAGCATGTGGGACCTCGGAGCCATGTAACAAATCAGGTAGGACAAACTCGGCATTTCAGAAAAATAAACTACAGAAGTATTTAAAAATACAAGTAACTTCACATAGACATACAATCAGTTAGTCGGTAATAAAAGCCCTCTGGGAAATATCTGAGACAAGGCATTATTTGACCTATGAATTTACCAGGTATAACCTAAGCTGTATTAATGTCCATATGCAAGGACTAATACCCAAGTGATAACAACCCATAATAAAGTGTATAAGTGTTAAAAGGGTAAAAATAAATTAGAAAAGGTGCCTATGGGGTACAAGTACCCTTAAGAATGAGAACACACAGGAACCCATACATACACACACATCAGCAGGACCATACACACAATAGGTTGAACTTGATGGACATATGTCTTTATTCAACCTCAAATATGTAACTATGAAATATTGCTTTATTTTACCATACTGAGAGACCAGGACTGTTAAGAAATAAAATATTTGCATAGTAATGTGACAACCCCTGGAAGGCAGGGTGGCATACCTAATGATTTACTTCTACATACCTCATTGAAAATGTTTCTTTTGTCCTTCCTTAATGAGTTATCATCTTGTGTATCTTAATATTAAGATAGCCTGCAGTAAATTACTAATAAATAACAGTATGATTCAGTCCACTGAAATGTCTAAAGGATACATACAATAATCCTGAGTAGCTCCCCTTCCCATGACAAGCATTTGTGTAATGTAATATACCAATATGTAATGATGCTTTCTGGAGAAATTTGCTGTGTGACCTGCTTTGCACCATACAGCCTCTTTTCTGGCACCCTCCCAGTCCTGCATTTTGCTTCCCATGCATTTGCAGACTCTGTGTTCTGTAGAGAAAAGTCCATAAACTGGGGATGCAGACAGGCTTTCTATTGATGGCAATGCAATGTTGTGCCATTAAAGTCTGGGGGCCTTTATACAGGAGTTAGAAAACGCTGTGTGAAAGCAAGTAGACTGCATAGTGAATAACACTGTAGAGGTGCAATGCAGATTAATATATTACATAAACGGTTTGCAATGCAAACTACCTCTACATTTATAATATGTATGGGACACAGATGGCACAAAGAAACCCTCCCTTACTCTATCCTAAACAAAGTAAAGTTTTGGCTTCACTTCTACTTTAATTTGTTTAAACATTTTTGGGAATTTGTTTTACTCTCTTTAACAATCTGCTTTTCTTTTTTTTATATGCTAACCTGATTTTGTTTTTGCTGCTTTTGCCATTTTGTAACTCTCAATAGATAAGTATTATTTTATATTGTACTTTTTCCTATTTGTATTGCGTTCTCAGGGCCGTCTTTAACGCAGGGCAAAAGAGGCAGCTGCTCAGGGCCCAATCATTGTTGTGGGGCCCAAAGCAGCTGCCCCTTCAGCCCACATAAGATAAACACATGCAGGGCTGGCAGCCTCACCTGTGTAGGCAATAGTGCTTGCACCAGCCCAGTCTGTAGAGCACAGCATCGGTGCTCTACAGACAGGAGGCTACATACAGCAGCATAGACGTGGCTCTTGGCTCCGCCCACTATCAACTCGGCCACGCCCCCCTGCTCGCCGTACTCTGCTCTCCTGTGTTGTCTGGGACCCAGCTGGGAGCCCACACCGTGCCCTGAGATGTCACCCCCACTGTGTTTGTCCCCTCCCCTCTCCCTTCACACCAAGTAAGTGCACAAATATGCCACAGTTTATGTATGCAACAGATACATATACTGTGTGCAACACATACATATGCAGAGCAGGTTCCTGATATTGCTTCTCTAGTTCAATCTATGCTGCTGAAGCAGGATTTAGAGTTTTTAAAGAAAATGTCATTATCAAGTTCTATGTATGGCTGCAGCAAAGCTTCCTGTACTCTCAATACTAGGGATTCACCTATAGATAATATTACAAACAGGATCTGTGCTATGGAACAACAAACCCCTAAGCTGCCAAGCTAAAAAACTGTATATAACACCTAAAAAAACGTGAATTATAAACGTGCCCTGCGCTATAGAGACCAACTACATATGCAATCTAATGATAATCTACATGTGAAATAAATACAGAAATATATAAATATGCAGAATCACCCTACGGTGAATAAATACATATTAGGTATTTTTCCACTATGTATTGTATTTATTCACCATAGGGTTATTCTGCATATTTATATATTTATTTCACATGTAGATTATTATTAGATTGCATATGTAGTTGGTCTATAAAGCGCAGTGCACTTTTATAATTCACTAGGGATGCCACTGCACCGATACCGATACCTGGACAGCCCTCCTGAGATCCCTACAGTCCTCCTGAGATCCCGTACAGTCATCCTGAGACTCCACACAGCTTCCCACCAGGATATTGAATATCCTGTCTCTCTCCAGGCTTTCTCTCCTCACTCTCTCTCTTTGCTCTCTCTCCTGGCTGTCTCTCACTCTTTCCCCTGGCTGTCTCTCCTCGCTCTCTCTCCTAGCTGTCTCTCTTTGCTCTCTCCCCTAGCTCTCTCTCCTGGCTGTCTCTCCTCTCTTTCTCTCGCTTCTGTCTCTTTTCGCTCTCTCTCCCAGCTATCTCTCTTTACTCTCTCCCCTGGCTGTCTCTTCTTGCTCTCTCCCCTGGCTGTCTCTTCTCACTCTATTCTGGCTGTCTCTTCTTGCTATCAGGGAAATAAATTGTGATACTTGAAATTCTCCATGTAAAGTCTGTGTCTTTTGTAGACAGTATTTCCTCCCAATATACAGTATGATGCCAGCGAGTATCTTTCACCATTGGAAAAAGTTTTTCTTAAAGTTTCTACCAGGATGTTCTTGATTTTTACAGTTTAGACTAAATACAATCAGTTATGGTCACTGCTGCCCTAATTTACAACAGAGGATCATTTCTAGCTGGTGCTTCTATAAACTCTCATATAAATGTCCCACAAACATGCTATGCAGTTTTTTACCTTTTTGCTGGACATTGTCAGTCAATTTCCAGCTAGTTAAAGCCTGCTGTTATTACCACTGTTCCAACATGTGCAGCCCTTTCTATTTATTTTAAACGAGTAGAGTAGGACTAACGGCATACCTAAATAATTTAGCAGCATTCACATATGTAGTTTTGCCTATAATGCCTTAGCACATCACATTATCTATTAACATCATCTTTCATGCACATGTAAAAACAAACACCACCACCTATAAGCCCTGTCCCTTTTAAACAGAGCATAACCAGTACTATTTACATTTTTACAGTGTTTTAGAGTTGATATTTTCATGCACCAATTTTAAGCTTCTCCCTTTTACTTGCCAGACTCGTGGTATTTCTGGTTAGATACTTTAAACCAGGGGTCTCCAACTCCATTCACTTGGGGACCACTGGACAAATTTTGTTCTCCCAGGGGGGCTGCATCCGAAATTCCATAAAATGTCATATGCCAAAACAACATTTAACTATATGCGGTACCATTGTAAATGACAATGACTGTGTGTGTTTATAATGTCAGTATGTGTGTTTGTGATTGTTTCTTTGTATGTACTGTCAATATATTTTTTGTGATGGTTTGTGTGTGTGTATTGTCACAATTTCTGTGTGATGTTGGTATGTGTGATAATGTTTCTGCATGTGTCATATCAGTATATATATATGTGTGTATATGTGTGCAGTATCAGTATAGGTGTATGGGGTTTTTTTTTCCAAAGGGTTTTAATATCAAACATAGAGGACCAACCGATTCACACATTTACTCACACACAGAAATATGCATGCACACGCACACAGAGAAATGCACACACAATAATACACCCACACCAAGAAATACACTAATATATACAATAATAAATACACACACACAGAAATACACCTCCCCCACACACAGAAACATACACACACACGTTAATACAGAATAATACACACACAAAAAAATAAAAGAAAGAGTCCCCTCACCTGCTTAAATTTTTTACAGGAAGGAGATAGATTCCCCAGTGGTCCAGTGGTTGATATGTACGGTCTGCACATTTGGCTGGTGCAGAATTTACTAATCCATCCTTTCAGCTGGCCAGCTGGCACACAGTGTAAAGGCTGTCACAGTGCTGGCCGAAAGAAACTCCTTAGTGGTTGCCAGGGCCGCCGTCAGCGGGGTACGGCCGATATTGATGTAAGGGGCCCGACTAGTCTTAGGGGCCCGGCCCGGGCACCTTACATGAGTATCGGCCGTTCAAGTGACAGACCAGGATGTGGCTGGGCCCCCCGCAGCACTGGAGGAGGCCGGGGCCCGCATGCTCCAGACCCTCACCTGGGATGCCTCCTCCGGTGTCCCCAAGGGGTCTCTCCACTGTACATTCGTTTTTAACCCCTTCGTGACTGAATCGGTCACTGGACCCGGAAGTGATGTGCATTACTTCACTTCCGGTGTCACTGTATAAGTCTCTGGCTCTTAGGCCCTGTTCAGACCACTTACAGTGCGTTCCGGCCGGAACGCACTGCATCGCATTTCAGCCGGCTCACTTTTGTGCCGGGCAGAAGGGGGCGTGGCGGGCCATTGAAGTGAATGGCACCGTAGCCACGCCCTCCGGCCGCAATTTGATCGCCTGCACAGGATCGCAGGGCACATTCTGCCTGCAGTGCGTTCCGGTGTGGTGCGGTCAAAATGCTGCAAGCACTATTTGACCGCATCGGGACGCAGGCACAATGTGCCCTGCGATCCCGCGTGGGCGATCGCATTGTGGCCGGAGGGCGTGGCTATGGCACCATTCACTTCAATGGCCCGCCACTCCCCCTCCTACCCGGCAAAAATTGAGCCGGCCGCAATATGATGCAATGCCTTCCGGCCGGAATCGGGCCGGGACGCACTGCAAGTGGTGTGGACAACCCCTTAAAGCCAGAAGAAGAAGCTGGTGAAGCAGATCTCTGCTTCATCAGCTTCTTTGGGGCCCCTAGGTCACATTAGGGGTATGAAAAACCCCTGACGTCTCCATGAAGAAGACCTGTCACATTATATGTGCTATTACATAAGGGGCTTTTTAGCCCGCTATGTGATAGCAATAAAGCTGAATGTAAAAATAAGATAAAAATAAAAAAAAAGTAAAATGTAAAAAAAATTTTTTTTAGGTTTCCCCTTTCCCCACGTGCACGCACATACAACACAAACCTGCGTCGGATGCGTCTACATGCAAAAACAAAAATTACTCCACACATGTTATGTATCGTCGCGAGCGTCGGAGTGAGAGCAATAATTCTAGGCCCATCAATCACTGATAGCACTAAACTGATGAGCCGTAAAAGCATTTAAAGCGTCGCTTATGAAAATTTTGGTTATTGTAGTTTTTGTCGGTTTCATGGATACTTGACATGTTTAGTATCTATTTGCCCGGCGTGGCCTCGTCTTTTATATTGTACCAAAGAATTAGCCATTATATTCTGATTCTGTGCACTAAATTTTATTTTAGTGTATTTTATCCTAAAAATACTGGTTTGATAAACATTTGCGCAAATACCGTGCGACATAAAAAATTGCAACTAGTATCTTTTTATTCTACAGGACCTCTGCTTTCAGAAAATACTGTATATCATTGTTTGGGGATCCGAAGCTGTTTTCTACAAAAAAATTCAGATTTTGTCATGTGTTGAATTGTATTGTGATTGTAATGTCTGCCCTATATTGTAAAGCGCTGCACAAACTGTTGGTGCCATATAAATCCTGAATAATAATAATAATGTGTGTGCAACTGTAAGAAATTGCTCCGGGCAGCAAGTGGTTAATGAGTGTATAAATATTTGAATGTGTGTGTTTCCCTATTTTGTCTGAGGCGGTGATGATGCTGAACATTTTTTAAACCCGAGCGCCCGAACTGCAACGCAATACTACCGTAATTGATTTTGTGTCGCAGTTTGGGCACTCGGGTTGAAAAACATTCGTCATCACTATACTAGTCTGACAGCGACGCAGACGAGTGGCCAGAGGTAGCGGGGGATCACGTCACTTCCGGCCAGTCCGGTGGGAGAGGAGGCCAGGCACCAGCAGCAGGAGCAGGTAAGAGGAGCTGGGAGGGAGATGCAACCCCAACTAGCCCACCTGAGACCCCTGCGGAGCCCACCACAGAGAGTATCAGATGGGCTGTGCAGCATGTATGGTGTACTCTGCAGGGTCACTTTCAGGTGGGCTGTGTGGGGTCTCAGGTGGGTCCTGTGTCCAGCGCGTAACTAAGCCCAGAGTCCGGCTCCTAACTAAGCCCAGAGTCCGGCTCCTAACTAAGCCCAGAGTCCGGCTCGCAACTAAGCCCAGAGTCCGGCTCGCAACTAAGCCCAGAGTCCGGCTCGCAACTAAGCCCAGAGTCCGGCGCGCAACTAAGCCCAGAATCCCGCTCGTAACTATCCCCAGAGTGCGGCGCGCAACTAAGCCAAGAGTCCGGCGCGCAACTATGCCCAGAATCCAATTCATATACTGTTCTGCATTGCTATATAAATGTATTGCAGGGATTTGTAGTCCCCGAACAAGCGGTGCCATTCTGCATTAGAGTGTAAGCTCCTCAGTACAGGGAATGATGTGACTGGCTCAGTGTTCTCTGTACAGCATTGTGGTATATATCAGAGCTTTACACTTTATTTATTTATTACATTATTACACTGTGCATTATGATTTACATAGATATTTAGATTATAACAGCTGTTACTTAAAACAAAGCCTTTAATTTCATAAACATTTATGGCATTTTGTTTTTCATTACATGAAGTCATCCATTCAAAACGTTAATTCAAAATTCAGAAGTACCACAACAAAAGCTTTGGTGGAAAGCCCTCTCTTGGCAGGTTTGTTGTGGTGCCCTATTCTTTCCAATTTTTATTAATGTATTAAATGGTGCTCCGTGGGATGTTCAAACCCTTATCTGTACTTGTCCACAACTTTGTCCCTGACCTGTTTTGAGAGTTCCTTAAAAAAACGAAAAGACATAAACAGCGCTTTCTGATGGGGGCCCTAAGAACGGATGGCTAACTAAAAAACATGCAGCCCTGGGAAACAGGAGGAGAACCTGTGAATGCAAAACAACAAAGGAACACAAAGGACGCAAAGACAATGGAGCACTAGCTAACTTGGCAGACCATGGCAGAAAAATAGCTGTATAGACACTTACATGTAGATCCAGGGACCAGAGGATGGATGGCCTGTGTGGAGGATCGGGACACCCGTGGTGTGTGCCCGAATCTGGCTGGTGTACTGCCTGGAGAAGTTTGTCCACGGAAGGGAGGGAAGGATGTGAACGAGGAGAGGGGAAGCAGAGCGGGGACTCAGTCCGTGACACCGATATATCAATGCGGGATCTGAGCGGTGTGAGGGAGACTCAGCGGTGTTGGGTGCAGGCTAAGCTGCTGTGGCCGCGGCTGTGAATGTCAGTGCTCGGTCTCTGTCGGATCGGACTGGAGCAGTGTGCGGGAGCCGGTACGCGGGAGTGCCGACAGGCGTCGGGCAATCAGATCCGTGATGGTGATTGGATGGAGGTTGTTACGGGAAGAGCAACGCGTTTCGAGGTATCACCTCTTAATCAAGCTCGGATAGATCGTTTCGAGGTATCACCTCTTTATCAAGCTCGGATAGATAATATACACCTATCTTTGTTTCTAGCCCTCTTGTTGAATGAGACCCAACCTTCACCTCCACAGAACTGTACTTACCTCAATAGCATCTCCACATCCTCATCTCCACAGAGTGTTCTGCTCTGGAAATTAGGGTGTGTTTTTTTATTTTTTTCTATTCAAAGCTCATTTAACTTTCTGCTATGGGCCCTGTTGTCTGTTTCTGTGATTTGTTTCTCAGGTGAAAATTTGGCTTTAACTCGGTATGTGCTCCTAGCTTTGAACTTGGTAAAGGGTAGCCCCTGACATTTGCTTTTTTCTGTTGCTCTTGGTTACAACCTGGATTGAACATGAGTTTCTGCTTTTTGACTAGACTCCAGTCTTTTCAAGCCTAATTGACAATGTAACTAATGTCTATTTAGTGTAATCCCACAACTCCTACAGCATAGATTTAGAAAGGCAGAAACAAAATTATCTATGCAACTGTTCACTGGACCTAAATTTCTGAAGCTTGTCAGCTCGAGAAAGGGTTCCCTATGCAGCCCTCAACACAGTTGTTGATAGACCTCACAAGTAAATGAAGACTTCATGTGCAACTTATTTGGTGTGCTGGATTCTCTCTCCTCTCTGCTGCAGCTTGTAATTACAGTAATACAGTAAATGAGTTTGCACCAAGTTCACTATATAGACTGTTTATGTATTTATATCTGGTGCTCATAACCTCTCGTGTCTCTTCTCAAGAGAGAACAAGTTCAGTGCAGCTAATCTTTCCTCATGCCTCTTTTCAGTTTCTCTTGTCCTTCTGTTTGCTCACTCCAATTCTCCAATTCCCCAGTATCCTTTCTGCAGTTCCCCAATATCCTTTTTGTGAACTGGTGCCCGAAATAAACTGCATATTCCAGATGAGGTGCTACTAATGCTTTGTACAGGGACAGGATTACAGTATGTCTCTCTCTCTCTGTGGAATCTATACCAATTTTAATATGAGAAAGTATTTTCCTTGATTTACAAACTGCTGCTTGACATTGCATACTATTACTAAGTGTATGATTTACCAGAACTCCCCAATCCTTCTTGATTGACTCTCCCAGGTGTACACCCCCAAGAGTGTATGATGCATAACTTCACATTTATCAACATTAAACCTAATTTGCCACATAGTTGCCCAATCAAACAGTTCATTCAGATCTGCTTGAAAGTTGGAGACATTTTGTAAGGAATTTATACAACTAAATATATTGGTTCATCTACAAACACAAAAATGGTACTTTCATCTATTTATGCTGTTGTGCTGGAGGTTTTTTGTTGTCCAGTGCTGGAAGGTTATTATTGTGCAGCGCTGGAGGTTATTATTTTATAGTGCTGGGGGTTATCATTGTGTGCTGCTGGGGGATTATACTTTTGTATTTTTCTAAAAAAACATTTATAATTATTTTCAAATGTTGGCAAGTATGGTTTATTTTTACATTCACTGACACCAATTATAGAACTGATGTTTGCACAGCAATAAATAAGAAAGTCTCAGCAGCAATAAATAAGAGAGTTTTATATACTTCTGAGCACTGCACTTTGCACACTTGTGTGCTCAGAAGGATTTACATATTAATGGGCATCGCTGCCTCTTTTCAAATAGCGTATACACGCCCAGTTACATCCAAGAAGCTCCCGGCAGGCCGTGTATACACAGCGGCTGGCCGGGAGGTAGTTAAAGACTGTGCCCTTATTACACTGTGAATGGTTGCTATATAATATTGCATCTTTCATTTCCTGACCTAGCATTTTTGACTTTATGTCTGCTTTTATTATAAGGCCTCATTTACAGGGGCATGGTGCTCCATACAGCATGAAGGGTTGGTTGTTGCTGCAGATAGAAACGTGAGGGCAACTCATTTAACTCCATGGAGATGGAGGAGCTGTGTGCCCTCACATGATGCTTTCTGCAGCTCCAAGTTTTGACAGTCACACACATACAGTGTATGGACTTGGATCCATCATGTCTGTGTCCAAGACCATACACCATCTGTGAGCTGGCGTCAAAGCTCAGAGCTGCAGAAAGTATTGTGTAAGGGCACACAGCTCTATCATCTCCATAGAGTTGAATGAGCTGCCTGCATGGTTCTGTGTGCAGCTTTGTGTATCAACAACCCGCCATACACACAGTATGGAGCAACATGCCCCATGTAAATGCGGCCTTACAAGGTCAGGGACCCACAAACTAGCTGCGACACATCCTTTAGGGCTGTAGTTCTAAGCTGAACTACAGCCCTAAAGGATGTGTCGCAGCTAGTTTGCCCACATCTCAATGTGCCATTACTCTCATCCTTTCTCTCTATATAAGCTATTTTATATCTGGACATAGATGCTGGCCTATTTAAATTTGGACCTTCATTTACCAAACACCCTAGGGCCTGCGGTAGTAACATTATCCTGTTTTACGTTAACTGTGTTTGCATAATTATTACTATTGCCGTCATTATCATCTCTGATGTTGTTCTGGACTAGCCTCCTTAAAATACATGAAAGAAGGAATTCAGTGTAATAGGTTAGTTGCCTGCCCAGTTTTTAATTTAGGTTGCTGTATAGTTGTATAGTTGTATTAGTTGTATAGTTGTATTAACTCAATAGGTCAGTATCTTACCTATTCCCCCAGTACTATTTCAATGCACTTTATAATTTGTGCTTGGCTAATGAAGTGGTGGTCCACAAGCATTGTGACTTATGACCGAAGTTTAAAATCCAGGGTATAAACCCAGTTATAGTGGTATCAACATGATACACAAGGTTTGGGCGTTGTTGTCCCCCACTAAACAAAGGGCGACATACCTAAACATATATCCTGTTACCACAGGTATCCTGTTGTTACAAACTGTTCTGCATCGACTCAGTATAACATATAATAATGACTCTGGGGGCAACAACCAAACATACAATATTGGTTACTGTCACTGCAGTGATGGCAACAAAACTTTGGCTAACCAAAAAAAAAACCGTAGGTAATATTTTTAAAGCGTGTTTTATTATTGATATTTGGGAGTATCACTTAATTACAATTAAATGGAATCAATACACAGGAATCCAATCATTTATTTAAACATTCTCCATATGTATTGCCTTGTAGAATTGCTTTGTCATCCTAATACTTCTTCACATATTTTGTGTCCTCTGATTGGTGACATTGTGGAGTTGGCTTGCATTTTTCTGAAAATGGAATTAAAAGAAAGGAAAACACAATGAGTGTACAGAAATGACAGCTCCTGTCCCCTGGCCTTTGGATTGCCACCTTTTGGTTTTGCGACATGGTTAAACCAGTGTGTTCTAGTCATAATCTGAATTTTTACAATTATTATTTTCTTACTCAACATTCGCTCTTCAACTATTTTATAACTTTAGAGAGGCACCATAACTAGGCTTCTGGTGCAAAGCATTTTGAAAACTAAAAAATGCAAACTAAAAAAACAGCATATACATGCCTCAGGGTTCTGTGCTGGGTCCCATATTGTTCAACTTATTTATTAATGACATCGGGGAGGGTGTTAACAGCGATATTTCCGTGTTTGCGGATGACACCAAAATAGGGAGGGTAATAGACACGGACTTAGACACTATAACATTACAGGAGGACCTGGATAAAATAGGGGAGTGGGCATTAATGTGGCAGATGAGGTTTAATGTCGATAAATGCAAAGTAATGCACTTTGGAATTAAAAATAAACAAATGGGTTATACAATTATGGGTATGCCGCTGGGGAAGTCAGAAATGGAGAAGGATTTGGGGGTCATTGTAGACCACAAACTGAAAGGTAGTTTGCAGTGCCAGGCTGCTGTAAACAAAGCTAGCAGGGTCTTGTCCTGTATTAAAAAGGGGATGTATTGCAGGGACAAGTCTATAATTTTGCCACTTTATAGATCATTGGTTCGACCTCATCTGGAGTACGCGGTCCAGTTCTGGTCACCAGTACTAAGAAAAGATGTCCTTGAGTTGGAAAAAGTCCAGCGAAGGGCAACCAAACTAATTAGGGGTATGGAGGACCAGAGCTACGAGACAAGGCTACTAAATTTAAACATGTTCACATTAGAGGTGAGGAGATTAAGGGGGGATATGATTTCCATGTACAAAATGTTTAATGGTGGTAGCAACATTAGCGATAAACTGTTTAAAATTAACTCCGTTACAAAAACTAGAGGCCATCACCTAAAATTGGTGGAAAAAAAATTCCAGCACAAGGGGCGAAGGGGGTTCTTCACAGTAAGATCAGTTAGGGTCTGGAACTCACTGCCACAGGCGGTGATTTCAGCAAATAATGTGGAATTGTTCAAGAAACTTTTGGACGATTTCTTAAGGGACCGTAATATACAGGGGTACGGGTACTCCTAGAATGAGATCCTAATAGGTTGGACTTGATGGACTAATGTCTTTATTCAACCTCAAATACTATGTAACTATGTACATATAATACACAACATATAGACAGTAACATGAAAATATTATACACATGAATGGAAAAAAAATTCAGCAAAAAATTGTTTAGGGAAGAAGGTGATGGATTTGATGCAAAATAAGGTTTGATAAAGGGGTAAACTTTTGTTTAAAAAAAATGCACAAATTAATAAGGGGTTTATTTATAAATACTTTGCAGGACTCTTTACCCTTCGAACATCTGGCATTCATTTTGTGTACATAATGGCAAAAGATTAAGTTTTATATTTTTTTTATTTTCAGGTTGAATGTATTGTGATGTAATACTGAATTATGGCCACTAGATAGAGCTAGAAAACAATAGGAAAATAAGCATTCATTTTCTATGCGTCTCAGTTCCATCATCTGCAAAATATGTTAATATAACAGTTTTCATGATCTTGGGCGCAGGTTCACTTTAAGCTGCTCTGTTAGCTTATCTACTAGTGCGGGAAACTCTCGGAGTGGGAGAGTTGGGGAGCTCCCCTGGAGTCTCTGAAGTCCCTGAATTAACTACACGTTTCTGCTGAGAGAGAGGGGATGAAAAGGTTTCAGGACAAGAGTGTGCGCCCTGTCTGGGTGGAGATGGCCCCTGAAAACTCCAGAACGTACAAGCTTGTTCTAAGTGAGGGGAGGAGCCACGCCCTTACTGCTGTAGTAAGAGTTGCAAACTGTGTGAATGAGCATCCTCACATGTGCTGTAAAGCTGTGTTGGATTTCTGTCTCACTACTCTGTGAGCCAACGAGAAAACGATGTCTGCGTTTTTATTCCACAGTTGTGGATTTCACGTCAGCGGATTGGAAGGTCACCGCCCCTACCTGGGGTCACCACCAGCCGGGTTGGTGAGAAGGAGACACCACTCTCCGTCCTTTAAGTACCCCACCGATAGGGAAGCTGTGGCGCTCTTGCGGACTCTGTGCTCCATTCGTGTGCGCTTATGCGTACGGTTTTGGCTTTGGCCTTGGTGTCTCCGACCCTGACGGAGTGGGCGCAGAAGTTACATTGGGTCTTATGAAAGCGAATGTCTCTCCCGCTTACGTGGATTTGGTGGACCAGTTGTCTACACTTCGGCCTTGGCTGCAGAGCCCTTGGTGGCCAAGGTGTCCATGTCGGCGGCGTCACTTCGCCGGTTGCTTGGTTTACGTGCTGGTCGGCTGATCAGGCCACGGAAGCTCTGACGGAATTGCCTTTTTCCGGGGGACTGTCTGTTTGGTTCCACCTTGGATGTGATCATTACGAATCTGACAGGGGGTAAGAGTACTTTCCTCCCCCAGGCGTGCAAGAAGGTGCAGGGCTGGTAGTTGGGGCCCACTTTCTCCGATCACAAGCAGCTTTTTAGGCCCCCTCCGACAAGGGCGGCACATTTGACAAGTCCTCCTCGTCCCAATCTGCCAAGCGTCCGTGGCAGCCTAAGTCTGCCGAGCCCGCGGATTTTTGGTTGGCCCACGTCTCCAACACTTGGGTACGGGAGCTGGTTTCTTCAGGCTACAAGATCGAATTCTGTCCCGTCCGGGGAACAGGTTCTTCCTGTCCGACATGCAACTTCTCCTCGCTGCTCCCCTCCTTGGGGACACACTGTGGCGGACTTCTTGGCCCAGGGGGTGATCATTCCGGTCCCGTCCTCGGAAAGGTTCAAGGGGTTTTCTTCCAACCTGTTTACCGTGCCCGGGAAAGAGGGGGTTTGGCCCATCCTGGACCTCAAATGTTTGAACACCTTTATTTGGGTCCGTCGGTTCTGGTTGGAGCCGATCCGGTCCGTGGATGGCCTCTATCGATATCACAGATGCCTACCTTCATGTGCCCATTTGCGGGTCTCATCCACGATATCTGCGTTTCGCAGTGGGGAGGGGCATTTTCAGTTTGTGATGCTGCCTTTCGGGCTGGTGTCGGCACCGCGGGTGTTCACTAAGGTGCTTGCCCTGATTCTGACGCTGTTGCGCTGTCGGGAGGTTTCGATCGTGGGCTACCTGGACGATCTGCTTCTGCGAGCGGAGTCGCATTCTTATCTGGTGACGGCTCTGGAGGTCACGGTGCGATCCCTGGAGGTGTTCGGGTGGCTCCTGATCCTCCGGAGGTCTTGTCTGGTGCCTTCACCACGCCTGGAGTATCTGGGCCTGGTTCTAGATTGCGGCCCGGGGTTTTTCTCCCTCGGGACAACCTCCTTAAACTCCGTTTCAAGGTTCGACTGTTGCCGAGTCGCCAGTGGTCGCCCATTCGCTTTTGCAGGTCCTCGGTCTCATGGTGGCCTCCTTTGAGGCGGTGTCCTTTGCGCTACACCACACCAGGACCCTGCAGAGGAATATCCTGGTTCGGTGGGACAGGTCACCCCTATCCTTGGACGGGGAGATTCGGGTGTCTCGGGAGGCGAGAGCCTCCCTGCGTTGGTGGCTTAAATTTCCGGCCTTGCTGCGGGGGAAGTCTTCCCTTCCTGTGCACTGGACTGTAGTCACCACGGCCGCCAGCCCTTGGGGCTGGGGTGGAGTCCTGAGCTCCTTGACTGTGCAGGGTCGTTGGTCGCCGGAGGAGTCTTGTCTGTCGATAAATGTGTTGGAACTTCGGGCGCTTTGCCTTTTTTTCCTTCTTTGGTCAATGCGGCTTCGGGATCTGGCGGTTCGGGTCCTGTCGGACAACGCCACCGCGTGCATCAACCACCAGTGCGGCGCAACAAGCGTACTTGCGAGTCAAGAGGTGTCCGAGATTCCCTCCTGGTTGAAGGTTCGGGTTCTGTCTCTTTCGGCGGTTTACATCCTGGGGGTAGCCAATTGGCAGGCCGACTACCTCAGTCGACAGTCGGTAGACCCGGGAAAGTGGTCACTGCACCCGGAGGTTTTTCAGCTGCTCTGTCTTCGCTGGAGGACGCCGGAGGCGGATCTTCTGGCATCTCGGTTCAACCGAAAGGTAGACAGGTCTGTGGCCCGGGCTCTGGATCCCTGGGCGGAGGCAGTGGATGCCTTGGGGTCATTACGGTCTGATTTCTGCCTTCCCTCCACTGTATCTGTTGCCTCTGCTTTTGCGTCGGATCGCGGCCAAGGCCGTCACCATCATCCTCGTGGCCCCAGACTGGCCTCAGTGAGCATGGTACGCCTACGTGGTTCAGCTCATGGTGGACGCCCCGTGGCGTCTGCCTCTGCGTCCAGTTCTTCTGTCCCAGGGACCTGTGTTCCATCTTTCTTTACAGTCGCTGGCTTTGACGGCTTGGCTGTTGAGAGCCGAGTCCTGAAGGTCCGGGGATTGTCCGATGCTGTAGTTTCCACTATGCTCAGGGTGCGCACAGGTGTTTCTGGAACGATTTACCATCGCACGTAGCCTATTTTGCCTGGTGATTCTGGTACTTTCGGTGTTGTAGGAATCTCCGTTTGCACCTCTTCGGGAGATTCCGCTCATGTCTTTGTCACGAAAGGTGGCCTTTTTGGTAGCCATCACTTCTGTTTGGCAGGTGTCTGAGTTGACTGCCTTGTCCTGCAAGTCTCCGTTGCTGGTCTTGCATAGGGACAAAGCGGTTCTCCGTCCTCTGCCGGCTTTCCTGCCTAAGGTTTTGTCGGAATTCCATCTGAATGAGGACATTGTCTTGCCTTCCCTGTGCCCAAAGCCTTTTCATTGGAAAGAACGTGCGCTCCACTGTTTGAATGTGGTTCCCGCTCTCCCTGTTTGCTTGGAAGCTACGGCTTCTTTCCGTGGGACCGACTCCTTGTTCGTGCTCATGGAGGGCCCTCGTAGGGCCAGGCCGCGCCAGCGGCTACCATCTCTCGGTGGATTGTAATGTTGTGATTCAGGCGTACGATAGGCGGTCCAGGACCCGTTCTAAAAATGTAAGTTGATGTTGATTGGGGGCATAGATGTTGGCAAATGTCACCACGTGTGAATCAATGGTCCCTTTCAGGAATAAGACCCTGCCCTCCAGCGCAGTACGAACGATCCTCCATTTTTGCGGAGGCAAAAGGGGTATCCCCAGGAGTAGAGTGCCCACGCTTCCCGGATCACGGAGAGCAATGGGTGAAGCATCCGGCGCATCTGCAGGGTTCGCCTGGATAGATCTGGTAGAAGCGTGATTTCTGCTCCCGCAAAGGGGATCGGCCCTTTACACCAGGCCTGGTGTAGGATTGCTTCTCGCACCGTATAGTAGTGTACCCGGCATAGGACATCCCTGGGGCGGATGTCTCGGTCGGGGCGTGGGCCTCCTACCCGGTGGACCCGGTCCAGTTCCATGGGAGAGTCCGGTGGTTTGTCTAGTGCCATATTGAGGATCTGGGAGACCACTGACCGCAGGTCCGCCGAGGTCGTGGTTTCAGGTAGGCCGCGGAGCTTCACGTTGTTGCGGCGGGATCGGTTTTCCAGGTCATCATGTGCTAGCGTCATGGAGGTGAGTCGGGCCTCATGGTGGAGTACCCTGGACTCCAGGTCTGCCAAGCGCTGTGACACCTCCTCATGACCGGTATGGAGAGAGGTAACTCGGTCGTCAAGACGGGAGACCGTGGTTGTGATCGCGGCAATGTCCTGTCTTAGGGCTGCTTCCATGTTGGAAACTAGCAGGGTCATATCCCGTTTAGTTGGCAGGGAGAGTAAGATGGCGGACATCTCACCTGCTGACAGGGCCATCCCGCTCACTAGCAGTGGAGTGTGTACCTTGGGTGCAGGAGACTGAAGTCCGCGGTCCACGTGTGTGCTCTGTGCTCGATCCGCGTGTGGAGGCTGCGGTCCGGCTGCTCTGCCTGATGGAGGGAGTTCTGTTGGGTCCCGCTGCGAGGCCACAGTGGTAGGCCTCAGGACTTCCGGGTTTGGTGGAGATTGCGCCTCGGGAGCAGAGGACTGAAGTCCGCGGTCCGCGCGGGGGTTCTGTGCCCAATCCAGCTGTGGAGGATGCGGGTCGGCATCTCTGCCCGACGGGGGAGTTTCTGCGGTATCACGGTGGAGAGGGATGGTGGTAGGCTGCAGGGATTCAGGAGGCGGCATGCGGGATGCAGTAGCAGAGCGTGTTGACACGGATGGGGATGAGAAAAACGGGTGCAAGTCCGTGGGGTGCTTCCCGTTGTTGTCCCCCGTGTTCCTACCCTTCTTGTACATCGGGCAAGTGAGGAAGCCACTGCATCAGTGCATCCCTAATATATACTTCCTTCCTCCCTCCCTTCCTTTCTTCCTTTCTCATGAGGCAAGCAAATACAATATCACTGTGATTTTAATGACCTAAAAACACCTGTATACAACTTCTAATTATAAAGTGACAAAAATATGGAGGCTTGTTGACCTTCTATATACAGTATCTCACAGAAGTGAGTACACCCCTCACATTTTTGTAAATATTTTATTATATCATTTCATGTGACGACACAGAAGAAATGACACTTTGCTACAATGTAAAGTAGTGAGTGTACAGCTTGTATATCAGTGTACATTTGCTGTCCCCTCAAAATAACTCAACACACAGCCATTAATGTTTAAACCGCTGGCAACAAAAGTGAGTACACCCCTAAGTGAAAATGTCCAAATTGGGCCCAAAGTATCAATATTTTGTGTGGCCACCATTATTTTCCAGCACTGCCTTAACACTCTTGGGCATGGAGTTCACCAGAGCTTCACAGGTTGCCACTGGAATCCTCTTCCACTCCTCCATGATGACATCACGGAGCTGGTGGATGTTAGAGACGTTGCACTCCTTCACCTTCCGTTTGAGGATGCCCCACAGATGCTCAATATGGTTTAGGTCTGTTGACATGCTTGGCCAGTCCATCACCTTTACCCTCAGCTTCTTTAGCAAGGCAGTGGTCGTCTTAGAAGTGTGTTTGGAGTCGTTATCATGATGGAATACTGCCCTGCGGTTCAGTCTCCGAAGGCAGGGGATCATGCTCTGCTTCAGTATGTCACAGTACATGTTGGCATTCATGGTTCCCTGAATGAACTGTAGCTCCCCAGTGCCGGCAGCACTCATGCAGCCCCAGACCATGACACTCCCACCACCATGCTTGACTGTAGGCAAGACACACTTGTCTTTGTACTCCTCACCTGGTTGCCGCCACACACGCTTGACACCATCTGAACCAAATAAGTTTATCTTGGTCTCATCAGACCACAGGACATGGTTCCAGTAATCCATGTCCTTAGTCAGCTTGTCTTCAGCAAAATGTTTGCGGGCTTTCTTGTGCATCATCTTCAGAAGAGGCTTCCTTCTGGGATGACAGCCATGAAGACCAATTTGATGCAGTGTGAGGCGTATGGTCTGAGCACTGACAGGCTGAGCCCCCACCCCTTCAACCTCTGCAGCAATGCTGGCAGCACTCATATGTCTATTTCCCAAAGACAACCTCTGGATATGACGCTGACCACGTGCACTCAACTTCTTTGGTCGACCATGGCGAGGCCTGTTCTGAGTGGAACCTGTCCTGTTAAACCGCTGTATGGTCTTGGCCACCGTGCTGCAGCTCAGTTTCAGGGTCTTGGCAATCTTCTTATAGGCTATGCCATCTTTATATTAAACAAAAAGACACTGTGCTATCTTTAATATTATAAAACTCTAAGTGCATACACTTAGTGACAATTATACAACTGTTCACTCCAACTTATATATAGTCCATATAAAAATATTCCCAAAGTTGATGTGATTAAAAATAAATGTGATGAAATCCTTGTGTTCACTTTCTTTACATCAGTTAGTCAAATAATCATTGTATATAAAGTTCCACAATCACTCATGACTTCTGTGCTTCGATTCCTCGTCAATTAATCACCAGTGATCCACCTCCAGGTGCACAAACAATAGCACACTCACCAGATAATTCTGACCACCCAGTGGTCTTCAAACGCTCTGCAAAATTCTCTGGTGTCCATTGTCTCCCTCACCACTAAATCACCAACAGCTGAAAATGATGAGTCTGCCCGATGTCTCTCCCAAATCTCTCTTATCCGCTCAAAATAGAAAACCAAGATGGCACATAGTGTAAAACTGCTAGATGATAGTTTATTTATAAAAATCAGAACACTTACATTTAAAAGAGTATTTCAGCGCTGTAAAAACATAAAATCGGCTTGTATGAGCTCAGCTCTGTCTCCTCCACTCCATTCACTAGCGTCAGCGTGTAGCTCCTCCCCTACGCGTTTCGTCCAATTGACTTTCTCACGGTTCCATTGGACGAAACGCGTCTTAAAGTAATTAGGATTATGGGAACTAGCTTTAAAATAAAGTTTTTCTTTAAGAGCTGATTTATTTTTGACTGTGCTGTACTGATAAATTACGTTTTTACATATACTAGATAAAGCTAAAAAGTGAGATTGGAAATACAATGCATCCTCTTTCCCCCATTATCATTATACTATAACACTGATGTTCTTTCTCCATGGCATTGTTGGACAGGTCTCCAGCAACCATCAGCGAATATTTCACAACTTCAGCATCCTTAATTCCTTTATCCCAAGCCACAAATTGCATCAAGTTTTTCAATTGCTCCAAACAAGATTAATGAAGAAGCCATCCCTAGGATTTCCAGCACTTCCAATCAATGTACCAATCTGGCACTGTTTCCAGATGACCAACTCAGATTGTAAACTAAATCTGATATTTCAGCGATTGTCTGATCCTGAAAGATATTCATTTATCATTCAGTCTTCTTAATGTTAAGATACCATAAATCACTCATAAAAAGTTTGTAAAAATTGCCACAAATCTATGTAGCCTCTTAAATTGTTTAAAGTTTTATAAGTAAAAAATATGCTTTGGTTAATTATCTTAGGCAAAAAAACAGTAAATAGATTTATACATGATGATAACAATTTTAATCACTATAGAATGATATAATAAGTACAACAATAAAGAAGACTTGCAACTTAATAGCAAAGATAATGGACAGAATGGACACCGCACTTAGTCCTAGTACATTGCTTTGCCATTCATTTTGATTGAAACCCCAATGTACTAAGGCAAGGCAGCTTCAATGCACATGTGTTGCAGTACATCATAACACACAGTAACACACTGCTGTGCATTGTGGTGTGCTGTATTGGAAAAAATAGTACATGCCCTTTTTTTTGGGAACATTGGAATGTCTTGCCAGACCATTTATTTGAATTGGCTGCCTTAGCACAACATAAAATATCGCCAGCAGGGTCATGGACTGCAATAAAAACTCAATAAAAGACTTTGGGGGTTATTCACAAAGCTAGCCAAAGGATCAGCCGTAGCTCCAGCTGATCCTTCGGCTAGCTTCGGCCGCCTGAGGCCTTCGGTTCAGTAGAACCAAAGGGCTGCTGTACGGGCTATTCACTGTACGGGTTAAGAAATTACCTATTTGTAGCCAGGCCTGCTACATCTCACCCTTGACAGGGTAACCGGCAACCACCTATATACAGTATAACCAAATCATTTTAAAAGTGCACAAAGCGTGATCTTTCAAAATACACTGGAAAACAAACAACCTCATGGCCATTTGTCAGTTCAAATGTGCATTGATCTGTCTTTTCAACCAAATCAAGTCGACCAAGTGCATGGGCTATAAAGTATTTGAAGGGTTATTAAACCCCTTTTTTGTTTCTGCATATATCTAATGCTAGAAAGCAGTAGATGTATGCAAAACAATTGAAAAAAAAAACGTTTTCAAAGGGTTAATGCTTACCTGCGTCTTCACCGCACGCTCCCGTCCGAACATCTGAAAATTTCTCGGGCGGCCACAAAGGATCTTGGGGCGGGCGCATGCACAGTTCAGATGTTCGGTCAGGAGACGAGGAGAGACACAAGGTAAGTATATGGAGCAGCGTGCACCCGCACAGACTCCGTGGGACATCAGAGAAGAGGAGGACAGAGTAGTCAGCGCTGGATCGGAGACCCGCACCAGCGCTGGAGGGACAGCTAAAAACTCCTGGAAAGAACAAGATGATCGGATTAAGAGGCATCATTTAATTGAGAACTAATTACCTCATAGTTTGAGCCGACGTGTGACAATTAAACTGTCACACGTCGGCTCAATAGATCGGGAAGTGAGCGAACACATACGGTTGCTCGCTCACTTCTCGATCATCTCCCTGCAGAGAGCCGTGAGTGTCACTCAGGGCTCCCTGCAGGGATTCCCCCTCCACTCTCCGATCCTCCAGCGCTGACTGGCGGAACGGCCGTGGGAAGGGGGCGGGTACAGCTGGCTCTGCCTCTAGATAGGCAGAGCCAGCTGTCACTTACGCAGCTGGGTGGATCTCAACAGTAATGTCGGGATCCGACCCGGCTGCGATGGTCTCAGTATACCGCGAGCTGTAGCTCGTGGTATACTGAGCTTTGGGTCACAGGAGGGCGCAAGCTTTATTCGTTATTAAATACAATTCGTTATTTCGGAAGACTGGCTATATATCAGTCATTACCAAAAGGCCCAAACCATTGCATCATGCCACCTGAATGAAACAAATGAATCCAAACAAATGTATTATGTTCGTTATAATTTCTTTCAGATTCGTTGAAATTCATCCAAATTTTGTTTCATACCGAAATGAATTGCACATGTATACTTAGTGCCAGAATACACGACTGACTTTATCATTAATCAGTCCCCATAAGAAGTCCCTAGTGACGTAAGGCAAAGGGAAAAGCTTAATGATGTAGAAACCAGAATGTGAATTTCAGGAGGGGACTTGTGAAGCCTGAAGTTGGAACGGCTGAGAGTGCCCACACATTGCTAACTAAACTGATCTGAAGTGCTGGTCTGTGCACATAAGAGCAAAAAGTACATATTTGTTTGTGTTCTTTGGTAATACCACTCTTAATATAGCTGTTGGGAACCCATGCTTTTATAGTGAGGGGGTTGGTGTGAACATACAGGGTTTGCTTTAAACCCATGGTAGACCCGAACCTGAACCTCATGCCTGGTGATCAGAAGAAGTGCCCCCTTACATTGGTAGTCAGTGGGAGATCACCTATACATTACAACAATGTAATGTATAGCAGGAAAGATCACCCCTTCCAGCACAGCCTTAAAGCCAATTGGGTATCACTAGACCAAAGGCACTCAGAAAGAGATTCAGGGCAAGTTACTCTAGGGTTCCTAGCTCTCCTATCTCTATCAAGAACTAAAATAAAATGTGTTGGCTATATCATTTTTAGTAGGGGTGCACCCATACTGTTTTTTTGGTATCGAGTACGAGTACTGATATTTTGCTTGCAGTACTCATCGATACTGAGTACCGATACCGGTGCTTCCGCTGGCATGGAGCCAGCTTTCCGGGCAATCAGGAAGCCGGGCGGTGGGTAATAACATGCCGCTTGACTTCCTTATTGCCCGGGACGCACGCTTCATGCTGATTGGCTGGAAAGGCGGCTTCCCAGCCAACAGCAAGGAGCCGGCTGTTTGGCAGGCTCAATGCTGAATGGCCGGGAAGCCGGCTACCTAGCCTGTCAGCATGGAGCTGGGGTCCCGGCCAATCAAGGTGGGTCATTACACGCCGGCCGGCTTTCTGATTGCATGGAAAGCTGGACCCATGTTCTCCTACGGCACTGCTGGTCAGAGGAAATCTTCCTCTGAGCAGAAGTTCCAGTATCGAGGAAGGTATTGGAGCAATTGGGCAAGTATGGTTACTTGCTCAAATACTTGTTATCGGCACCTATACCGAAACTAGTATGGGTGCATCTCTAATTTTTAGATAACTATTTGTATATTATAGTTTGTTTATAAGTTCCAGTTATTTATGAAGTTAATTATTTTGGAATCTGCAGCACACAATGAGGTTTGTTTTTGCAATTAACTTCCATATGTAATACCCTCTTTTTTTTCATATGGGTTGATTATAAAGGCAACATTACTAGTGATTTAACATCAACAAGAAAGGTACCAGTTTGTCCATATTATGTCATTAGGAATAACCTTTAGTCACACAAAGCAATATCTAGAGCTATCTATGCATTTAGAAATTGCAAGGATGGTTGTCTGGTTATCATACAGAAACTGAGAACAACGGAAGATAATTCATTTCAGTTCACTTCTTTACCAGTACAGATTTTCGGTTAAATAATAAAAGTCTAAACTATGTTTCCTCTGTCGTAAAATTGTACAAAAGTGTTAGGAGCTTTCATTGATTATGTCGTTAATAATTCAAGGTATTTTTACATGAACTAGACAGACAAGATCACACCAGATACAATCTAGCACAGCCCATATTCCCATAGACACAGTGATCTAGGGCGAAACTCACAGAACTGACATTTAAATCAATACTAACTGTATGCCACACAACAACTGGAATTAAATGACTGATAACACAAGCTGGCTTATACAAAATAGCTTTAACTATCTCTATAAAGTTCTAATTTATGCTCACCTATGACATGAACCTGGCTTTGACATTTGCTACTGTCTGCCTGACTGGGGCAATGCTCTAGACAGGTACATGCATGCTATCAGACAGATGATGTGGTTGGGGTAGGTGTAGTGTTTCTGCTTAGACTTTAATGATCGGAGCTTGAAGAGATTTCCAATTTCCTGGCACTGTTTACCTTCAATTCACTTGCAGTGACCCCAAGGAAAATAACTATATACATCTGAGGAAAAATGTGTTGGTAACCCACCATGAAAAAAAGAAGAACCCACGCTTTTCTCTACAATAACTTGAAAATTAGAAAAATAATTGGCATCTATCAGAGCCTATTTCATATTTATTAAAATGCGACTTTGCTTTTGTTTTTTAATTCAACAGAATATTCTAAATAATAAAACAAATGAAAATTGCCTGGACAAAAATGAGGGGACCCTTAACCTAATATTTTGTTATGCGACCTTTATTGGCTATTACTGCAAAGAAGCAATTTCTGTAGCTTTCGATGAGACATCTGCAAATGCTAAAGGCCCACTTTTCTTGAGTAAACTGCTCTAGCTGTCTCAGGTTTGAAATGTGCCTTCTCCAGACTGCATGTTTCAGCTCCTTCTATGGATGTTTGATAGAATTCAGATCAGTACAGTGTAATCTTTAGTTCTTAGCCATTGTCTGGTGCTTTTAGCTGTGTGTTTTGGGTCA
The DNA here is from genome assembly GCF_000935625.1 of Nanorana parkeri. Classification (NCBI taxonomy): domain Eukaryota; kingdom Metazoa; phylum Chordata; class Amphibia; order Anura; family Dicroglossidae; genus Nanorana; species Nanorana parkeri. Next base: position 652,575 of record NW_017306972.1, read on the forward strand.
TTATCCTATTGGAGGACCCATAACCTGTGATTGAGCTCTCAGACACTGTGCAGTATATGTTGCTCCTGAATTCCTTGATAGTCTTCAGATTCCATTGTGCACCCCTTGCTAGACACAGCAAAGGATCCCCAAAATAAAACCGAGCCTCCTCCTACTGTGTTCTGTTCTTTGAAAGCTTATGCAGCCCCATCACCTTTTGTGAGGTGGCTACTAGAAATGTAGTGATTGCCAGAGCTGTAGTCAGTCTGGCTGGATTATAGTTGGCATTTATCTGGTTAAGTCCAGTCTTCTGACATTGATTATACCTACCAGGATGGTGTGTGACTCTACTGTAGTGTGGCAATGTTCAAAGAATGTCACCAGCACACTGAGATAAAGTGAGAATAAATCCATTTAATTACACAACATTGTCATTAAGGAGTAAGTGCTTTCGGGGGGCAGCAAACAAAAACACTCTAAATAGACAATAACAAGTGCAAACAGGATCCTCCTCCCCTGGAAAACATCCCATAATTATATTCCCGCCATAATATTCAAAAGAGGAACTTACAGATGTAGAATTGAAGGTGAAAGCACGTGCCCTGCTGTCTCGGCCGTTACTGCATTAACATCAGCTTGCTGCTGTGGTTACAGGACGCCAGTGAGAGGATTGGCTTCGCCCTCGTCCACCAGTCCTTTGTAGAATTAATTAAAAACAGAAAAATGAATTCCAATGAAGTGATATTAAACCTTCATTTTTTTATTATTATGAGGGTCAGACTTGATTGAAATGCCTTTTGTTTCTTTTTTAAACATTTTATTTTATTCCTTCTTTAGTTGTCCCAAAACCACTAGCCCCCCTTCCTCGGTGCAGGTGTCTCCATCACCTAGTCGGCTGTTAAGAAAACAACCATGCGTGCGGGTTCTCGCAGTCACACTTTGACTGATGGCAGAAGAAGCCTATGGCTCCTTTGCCCTCAATACCCTCCCCCAGGACCAGGAAGTTCAGGGAAAGGTGAGTATCTTCCTGGTCCCGGCGGAGGAAACAACTGACAGAATGTAAGTGTTGGGGGGTCGGGGGTTACAGAAAGGTACTGGGCACTTTTTACCTTAATGCAGAGAATGTGTTAAAGTAAAAAACGTTTAGCCTTTAGTAATGCTTTAAGTTTTTATAAGATTACAGACTTCTACATTTCCTTAAAAAATGCCTTTAATTCTGATGCAGCCTCAGACCCTGTGTGACAACTAGTTTGACATCAGTTTGAGAAGCTTCTGTGATCATTCAGAATTCACTGACCTACAGTTGACCTGCTACAAGCAGGTTTTGAATTGCCATAGACATGTGTGGGAATGCAAATCCTGCTTGAAGTGAACAAAAGCCCATTGACACAGGACTTTATTAGCACCAAAATGTAATAGAATAAAATGTAGTTACTTACCTAGTCATGGGTAATGTTTAAAAAAATAAGCTGTTTTTATCTTAACAGGGCATATGACATTACTGTATTTCAGCTTCAGAAAACCAAAAACCTACAAGTCTTTCAGTGAAAAAGCACTCTATGGGATTTCCATGTCTCTATCAACCACATGATATATAGTCACAAAGGTTAAAAAAGACGCATGCCATCAAATTCAAAAAAGAAAAAGTCACCAGATGACCCTGAGAGAAACCAAAAAAACCTAATAAAGTGTGGAGGTTAAACCACTTTTTATCCAGTTGCAAAGCATCTGCTTCCACGACAACACACACACAGCACAGAATCCAAACTTTCCAGGTCTCACATAGGGAACTGCAAGTTAGCAGTGCTCCAATGCAAGGTAAAATGGTAAAAGTGTTAAATTGTTGTATTTAGTAATGTTAATATAAAATTTAATTCCCTGCTTTAGAATAGACCAAACGTCCATATTGAAATATCTTATACTTGGATTTTATTGCATATAAAACACTTATCCTTTAACATTTAAGAAATAAAATTGTTTATTTTTTTATTATTGATTTAAATCCTTGGCTATCCTTCAAAATCCTTTAAAAATTCAAACACATAAATGAAGTATGTACTGTACATATGCAGACAACTTCAACCTAACCTACAAATGCAGAGCATGAGATTACACCTTACTGCATGTCTAGGATGCATTAAAAAATTGGATTGAAAAAGATTAGGTTAGATTAAGCCTTCTGGATTTAAAATCCTGAAAGCTCCATCGATGTCAATATAATCTCCTTCCATTCTCCACAGGCATTGTGATAGAGGGGTTTTAGTCTAGGTACCCATTCTACGTATTATGTTTGCTTTTGTTTTTATTATTTTGCTAATTCATATCTATAAAAGCTAGAGAGAATACATATTTCACTTGGCTTAGATATGATAAAGTCAGCTCTTAAAGTAAGTTAAGATTCATCTTCTTGACTTTAGTAGAGCGAGATCAAAATGTTAAAATGATTTTAACAGCATAAAATGCATCTAAGTGGTGTACAGATCAGCGTCTGCTTTTTATGCAGTCTATAAGCACAAATTTATTATGGAATGTGGAAAAAAGGCATCATATTTTCCTTACAGGCAGCGGAAGGGAAATCAGTGTATAGACAGGATAGGCTGCCACTTTGGGGAGTACTAGGAAAGAGGTTTAGGTACCATGGAGAGTGATTGATGGGGGGGAGGACAGTTTTAGCTTAAAACCAGTGTGAGATGGAGGAAAGGGCAGCGTGTGTGAAAGGACACTTGCTAATATAGGTGCATGAATAATTTATGAATGACTAAATACAAAAATGTTTAGCATTTGATTTGGAAAATGTTTAAACGGACACATGAAATTATCAACTGCAATATAAGAACATTTAACAGAAACTTTAAATGACCGTTTACCTTAAAGCAGAACTCAAGGCAAATCAGTAACTGTAAGTCTGCAATAGCCATCTCATTACTTACTTTAGACATGCCCTGCTTTCATCAACAGTGCCTCCTATAAGCATATATAAAGCCATCTTTGTAAGAGAAACAACACTTCTGGCCTAGTTTTTCATACAACCAGATGCTTCTGCTCTTTCCCTTGCACAGGGTGACTGGTCATGTAAAATCCCCCTGTAATACTCAGTTGTGCATATGGTGGGTTGATCCTTACCTCGATCCTTCTCTGTCTTTTTTCCAACCTATGGAAGTCTAATTTTATTGGTAGTGGACCAGAAATGGGTGTCTATGTGGTCTGTGGCGGTGGAGAAAATAACTACCCCGTCATGACCCACCACTGGTCCCATGTGCTTCCTATTGCTATGAATATAGGATCATGGGACATGTAGAACTGTGAAGTGCACCTAACATCCCTACTCTCTGCATCCAGAGTTAGGTGGACTGTTTGCAGAGCAGTGACATCACCGGAGGTAAAAGTAAAGATTTTTTAGCTGCGCATTCATTATATTGTTTGTGTTGCAAAGAGTAGAGGGATCTTTATATTGAAAACTTAGCTCATCCTGGAGTTCAGCTTTAAAATAGATATGAACCCTAACTGGAGTAAATTTACTTTGTAAAGCACTGTTTATGATAAGCAGCTGCTTTTTTTAATTGAAATACTTGTTTGCACCTTTTTTCATCCTTTGTTGCATCTTAGTGCTGCTGATCTCCCATAGCCACCTGTCTACATGCATGTACTCCAGTAGCAGCTGCATGGCACTTCTTCATATGGGCTTGTGATGGTGTCAACAGTGGACCATGCCTATTTAATGTGTGTTCAAATGGACACTTGCTGTCTCTATCAGAAGCTTCTGTGACAGGGTGACAACACAGGAGCACAATTGTGACACAAGGATAGAGCATTGTTCACCTATAATGGAAAGTGCCTGAACAAGGTCTTTCAATGCCTAGCCCGATACTTCCTGTATCAGGAAGCCGGGCAGCGCGTCATTACACGCTGCCCGGGCTCCTGATGGGCCGGGTCTATGCTCCCTCGTCATCTGTGACGAGGGATCATGGAGCAGACTTCCCTGGCCAATCAGGAAGCCGGGCAGCGTGTAATGACGCGGCGCCCAGCTTTCCGATTGGCCGGGAAGCTGGCTTCATACTCCCTCGTCACCTCATGAGCTAATTCATATCTATAAAAGCTAGAGAGAATACATATTTCACTTGGCTTAGATATGATAAAGTCAGCTCTTAAAGTAAGTTAAGATTCATCTTCTTGACTTTAGTAGAGCGAGATCAAAATGTTAAAATGATTTTAACAGCATAAAATGCATCTAAGTGGTGTACAGATCAGCGTCTGCTTTTTATGCAGTCTATAAGCACAAATTTATTATGGAATGTGGAAAAAAGGCATCATATTTTCCTTACAGGCAGCGGAAGGGAAATCAGTGTATAGACAGGATAGGCTGCCACTTTGGGGAGTACTAGGAAAGAGGTTTAGGTACCATGGAGAGTGATTGATGGGGGGGAGGACAGTTTTAGCTTAAAACCAGTGTGAGATGGAGGAAAGGGCAGCGTGTGTGAAAGGACACTTGCTAATATAGGTGCATGAATAATTTATGAATGACTAAATACAAAAATGTTTAGCATTTGATTTGGAAAATGTTTAAACGGACACATGAAATTATCAACTGCAATATAAGAACATTTAACAGAAACTTTAAATGACCGTTTACCTTAAAGCAGAACTCAAGGCAAATCAGTAACTGTAAGTCTGCAATAGCCATCTCATTACTTACTTTAGACATGCCCTGCTTTCATCAACAGTGCCTCCTATAAGCATATATAAAGCCATCTTTGTAAGAGAAACAACACTTCTGGCCTAGTTTTTCATACAACCAGATGCTTCTGCTCTTTCCCTTGCACAGGGTGACTGGTCATGTAAAATCCCCCTGTAATACTCAGTTGTGCATATGGTGGGTTGATCCTTACCTCGATCCTTCTCTGTCTTTTTTCCAACCTATGGAAGTCTAATTTTATTGGTAGTGGACCAGAAATGGGTGTCTATGTGGTCTGTGGCGGTGGAGAAAATAACTACCCCGTCATGACCCACCACTGGTCCCATGTGCTTCCTATTGCTATGAATATAGGATCATGGGACATGTAGAACTGTGAAGTGCACCTAACATCCCTACTCTCTGCATCCAGAGTTAGGTGGACTGTTTGCAGAGCAGTGACATCACCGGAGGTAAAAGTAAAGATTTTTTAGCTGCGCATTCATTATATTGTTTGTGTTGCAAAGAGTAGAGGGATCTTTATATTGAAAACTTAGCTCATCCTGGAGTTCAGCTTTAAAATAGATATGAACCCTAACTGGAGTAAATTTACTTTGTAAAGCACTGTTTATGATAAGCAGCTGCTTTTTTTAATTGAAATACTTGTTTGCACCTTTTTTCATCCTTTGTTGCATCTTAGTGCTGCTGATCTCCCATAGCCACCTGTCTACATGCATGTACTCCAGTAGCAGCTGCATGGCACTTCTTCATATGGGCTTGTGATGGTGTCAACAGTGGACCATGCCTATTTAATGTGTGTTCAAATGGACACTTGCTGTCTCTATCAGAAGCTTCTGTGACAGGGTGACAACACAGGAGCACAATTGTGACACAAGGATAGAGCATTGTTCACCTATAATGGAAAGTGCCTGAACAAGGTCTTTCAATGCCTAGCCCGATACTTCCTGTATCAGGAAGCCGGGCAGCGCGTCATTACACGCTGCCCGGGCTCCTGATGGGCCGGGTCTATGCTCCCTCGTCATCTGTGACGAATGAGGGAGCATGGAGCCGCTTCCATGCCAATCAGCAAACCGTGCAGCGTGTAATTATGTGCTGCCCGGCTTCCTGATACAGGAAGTATCGGGCTAGGCATTGGAGCATTTGGGCGAGTACTCGTACTCGCCCAAATACTCGTTATCGGCACCAATATCGATACTAGTATCGGTATCGGTGCATCCCTCATATATACAATATAAATATATATATACTTAAGGACCAGTCTTGAAGCCATAACATAAAAAGGTCGGTCTTTTATTGTCCTCCATAATAGAAAAGAGCTTTCTTCAGCAACATAACATACAGTCTGCTTATGTTTCAGCAAGTAGACAATATCACAATGTCTCACCAACTCAAGATTGCCACATATCCTCCATGTGACTCTTCCACACCTCCTTGTGTGTCACAGGCTCACAAAGCCTCCTTGGCTGATTCACAGGTGCCTCCAGCACACACACAGCCTCCTGGCTCCACTCTGGCATCTGGGTGGAGTCCTACTGACTCCTGAACAGCTTGGTTCCTCTTCCCAGCTGGAGCCCTGAACATCAACCTTTTCATAAGGGCTGTGCACATGTGTGCAATCATTAGGTGCTGGCCCCTACTAAACCACAGACCCAGGACTGTAGATCTCTTCCTAATTCTCTTTGAAATCTCCCAGTTCCAGGATCCCATGCCAAATCCACAAAACCTGGGAAGAACTGCAAAGTCAGCTCTTTCACGGTACAAGAACCTGCTTCCTGGAACCGCTCAGCAGCTCTTGCTGAGAGTCCTGTGTGACTACAACCCCCAGTTCTACTGTGGGATTACCACACTATATAT